>NC_137587.1:68073180-68241603 GCF_963210335.1 Falco punctatus
CATGCAGGGGAGCTGGAAAAAAACCCTGCTGAAATACCTTAAAATCATGTTCTGGAGTACGTATATTAATGGCCAGAGAAGGTACATTTAGAAACAACTCCTTGAATTTAACTTGAGAATAAGCTAACTGACGATGACTTACAAATTTCCGGGCAGAACTAAACGTGGCATGTGTTTTTCTTTGAAGGATATAAAAAAATTAGCATGAGCTGATGATTTTGCAGAGTGGTTTCTTTTATGCAGAGAAAATTGTTTTCATTCTAATTCTTGGCATTGGCTCCTGTCCTGTGTTGCTTTTGTTTCTTGGGCTGCCATGGAAATGTCCCCCTTTCTCCCCAGGCCTCTCCACGCACCTCTTCCACCGGCTCTGTTGCCTGTCAGACCCTTTTTTGAACTAATTTAATTAATTAACCCAGCACAAGTGTTCTTTTGAGTTAATCATCTACTGGGTTAACAAATTAAATTGGCTCACGGAGGAGGCTGGGGAGCACCAGAGCTCTGATCCGAGGTGGAGGCTGGAGGAGGAGGAGGAAGGTGGCTCCTCCACGGCGGGTGCGGTGGCAGTAAGGGCGCTTTTCGGCGGCCGGTGGCACTTGCTTTGGTGTTGGGTTTTGCCAGATGGGTGAGCTGAACTGCTCTTCACAGTTGCACAACAGCCACATCCAAACATGAGGAACACGCCAGAGCCATGCTGGGGTTGGAGGAGATGGCACCCCACCACAACAGTGTTGACACCAGATTAATTGTAATATGAAATCAGTGTCTTATTTTATAATTGGGGTATGAGGTGGGCTGAACCTTTATGTCTCAGCAGAGCAAAACAGAAGTCTGGGGGAGAGCTTGATGCTCTGCAGCGTGGAGAAGGTCAGAGTCATGGAATGGTTTGGGTTGGAAGAGACCTTAAAGACCACCCAGTTCCAACCCCCCTGCCATGGGCTGGGACACCTTCCACCGGACCAGGTTGCTCCCAGCCCCGTCCAGCCTGGCCTTGGACACTGCCAGGGATGGGGCACCCACAGCCTCTCTGGGCAGCCTGTGCCAGCGCCGTGCCCCCCTTACAGCAAAGAATTTCTTCCTAATATCTAACCTGAACCCATCCTCTTCTAGTTTAAAACCATCACCCCTGGTCCCGTTGCTACAGACCCTGCTAGGTCCACACTAGGTCTAGGCTGCTGTCCCTGTGGCTGACCTCGGTCATCGGCTGGGGAGCTGGTGACAGTTGTTCAGGGCCTCTGTGAATCAGGGAGCAAGGGTTTCTTGGCGAGAGCTGGGACATGAAAGGATCCTCAGTTGATTCTGAGCCTTAAGGAAAAGTTTTGGGAAGAAGCTTAGGGGGCTGTCCAGCCCCCTGCTTGCACCCAGCTGCCATCTCCTTGCCCAGACCTGTTGTCCTGCCGTAACAGACAGCTTCTTGCTTCCTCGGAGAGACCTGGAATTAATTGGAAAAGGGAACTAAACTGTCCTTGTCCTCATCAGGGCTTTCCCTGACTTTTCACTGGGGGACAGCATGGAGACCCTCCTGCTGCCTTTGCTCTCCCAGTGTCTCCGGGGCCACCGAGGATGGCAACCCCGGTCCTGCCCAGCCTCCCGCGTTCAGCTGGTGGGCTGGGGACATTCCCTTAAATATATCTGGTGGATCCAGCGTCGGAGTGCTCCAGCAGGCTGGCCAAGCCACAGCTCACCAAGGGCTGCAGCTCCTTCGAGGGTGGGAAGGTGCCTCCAAAGTCCCACCCCACGGCTCCCGGTGAGGAGGGGCAGACAGATGGTGGCCGCTTTGTGGGCCTGTATCCCCAGGGCATCTGCACGGGGGTGCCCTGTGTGTGGGGCAAGATCAGCTCCCCCCCCGCACTGGGAGGGGCTGGTGCTGGGGTGGATGCTGTGGTGCTGGCTGCAGTGCGGGGGCTCTCAGGGGGGCCGCAGTGATGCATTCCAGCTGAAACTTGTAAGGCAGAGGTATTTTAAGTATATTGGCTTAACAAAAATGGTTGTGAGCTTTGCTGGGGCAGATTGACAATTATTTTTTTTTTTTTTTCAGGGCCATAAAAATTCCATTTCTGCTGTGGAAAGTTTTAACCCCTTCCTTACCCTGGAGCTTGTTTCAAAGGGTATTAATGGGGGATTCTTTTAACCAGTTGCTCCCCAGTGAACTTAAAAATATTTTTGGGAAATGTACGTGTTCTTTGTGCTGGGCTTTTTATCTGGACTTTGTTTACAGTGACCTGTGTATGGCTGTAACCATCCTGCTTCCACGCTCTGGCGTGTTGGGTAGTATAAGCATGCATCTGTGCTGTGGCAGAGGTGAGAAAAGCCTGAGCCTGTATCTAATAGAAGCTGAAGTGGGATAAAACTGGATGGAAAGATGGTGGCAGTTGAGAAAGGATGTAACTGAGCTCCGTGGCTAGAGAAGCCTCAAGCTGCCCCGTGGTGCAGGAGTACGGGAGGATGGGACATGAAACTGGGCTGTGAGCTGAGTTGTGGGGACACCTGAATATCTCACTTCATCTCTTCAGGTGCCCAGATGTTCACTCGAGTCCTCATCACATCTGGAGAGAGCAGTGATGTTTGGGTTTTACGTGCATGGTCTTCCCTGTGGGTGCCTCTTAAATGTTTTTTGAAAACCCATGAGTGTGGTTTGGGGTTAGGTGGGAAAGGTGGGGCTGACATCACCCATTCCTCGTGGAATGCTTGGATAAACAACACAGTGCCACGCGTGACTGTTTCCTCAGGAGTCTGTGTGAAAATGGGAATATTCCTCAAAGCACTGCGGCAAACTTCCCTTCTCACCCGTTTCCCTACACAGCAAGGTCTTACTTGCAGCCAAATACCGTGGGGGCCATTTGACCTGCTGAGAAGAGGTTTGGTGGCTTTGGAAGAGCCCAAGCATGAATCAGAGATGTTTCATGAGTTCTGTGATCTGCCCATGTTTTCCATCCCGCTCTGAAGTGCAACATCAAGCAGTGGGACTGTGCAGCATTTTGTTTTGGAAAAAAAGCATCTTTCTTTTCCCTTTCAGTGCGCTGCTTTGAACTTCACTGGCATAAAATGCTGTCAAAGCACAAATAATAGAAAACCTCGAGTTATTTTCTTTACCTCCACACTCTGCAGGGAGCAAAAGCAGCAGTGCTGCTAACGCTGTGAGGATTTACAGTATTTGCTCTTTGCATTTATTCCCGTACCCAGATTTCTTTTGCCTGAGCTGCGCATTAAGTTCTGGTTTTGATTCCCTGACTTGCTTCCTATCTTGTTTTTTTATCTTAAATTGTTTGAGTTTCCTTTTGGATGTGTCTGCTGCGAGGCATCGCTGCAGCGGAGGAAACGGCACTTGGAGGAAGGAGTAAACAAGAGCCAGGGTTTCAGCCCATCCATCTGATCGATAAAGGTGGCTTTGATGGAGGAGATAGCCCTGACGCCAGCCTAAATGTAGCTGTTAGAAGTTGTAGCTGCCTGCAATGATAGTTGTTAAAAATGTATCGTATACCATCGAGGGAGGCACTGCAGGACTAAAACATTTTTCTTTCTTCAAAAAGGAAGCTAACAGGCCTGCCTCTGTTCCAGCAGAAAGGGGGTGGGTGGGAGGACAGAAAAAAGAAGTGGATTTTCTTGTCTGTGCATAAAGGGCAGTGTGGAAAAAGAGGAGGAAAAAACTGAGTATTTATTTAAAAGGCAGAGGACACGCTTTTCTGCCGGCCGCCCCTGCTGTCTGCTGAGTGGTAGTGGCTAATAGCTGGAGGCGAAACTAATACTTGGCAGGGGATAAGACACAGCGCAGGCCCCCTTGTATCAGGGGCTTGCTAAAGTGCTTGCTTTATGTCAGGGCTGCGAGAGGAGTTCATCTTTTCAGGATTTGGTTGAGCGCGCTGGGAGATAAAAAAGGCAAAGGACCCCAGCGTGGCATGGGGGGAGCGAGGCAGCTGGCAAGGGCGGCGCGGGATGGGGCTGGGGGGGAAGAGGGACCCTGCCGAAAGCCTTCTGGAGGGAGAGGCTCTTCGGATGAGCCTTTTAACAGTCTCCTTTTGGGATGTTTTATTTGCCTGCACACCACAGACAGGTTGCTTTGCGGCTGGTGCATGGCTTTTAAAGCCTTTCTTTCTAAAGCTCCATAGAGGGGTGGAGAGGAAACTTCAGCTGCTTGATGTGTAGTTACCTAAAACTCAATGTCCTCGCCCATTTGAAGGAGCACAGGACACCTCTGGGAGCACTTTGAGCTGGCAGAGCTGGCCCTGCCAGGCAGGAGCTGTGACAGAGAAGAGGAGCATGTTGGCGGGGGGTGTTTCACCCTGCGAGACGCGTGCATGTACGGGTAGACTGAAGCTCATGCCATAAATTGCATGGAAGTTATTTTAATAAGGCTGTTTCAGATGAGTGAAAGCAGGAGGTGTAAAAAAAAAGCTTCCCCTCTTCTCAGTGTGTGTGTAGATTTGATGATTTTGCCAAAATATTTGCCAGTTCCTGGAAAGCAGAGATGGCATGGGGGTGGTGGCACCTACGGCGAGATGTTCGTGTAGAATAGACACTGGTTTCCTCCTGCTTTGCTTTCCCCCACTAGGTATGTTAATTTGCAATAAACCCTAGGAAACACCTATTTAAATATTTATTGTTGACTGTTCCCCTGATTAATTCAGCTGATGGGGAAACCTGAGTTTTGAAGTTATCCCATACTTGGTCTGTAAGGGAAGTACGGGGGCTGAGTGGTAGTTTCTAAAAAATGTAATAACAAAACCAACTTACCTAATGGGCATGCAGGGCTTTGTGGAGGTCGGGAGGTTAAACAGATGCAGAGCTCAGTAATTGCTACCAGCCTCTGGGCCTGGCAGATGAAAAGCTCTGAGCTTGTCTGTAGCCCCCCAGCATCACTTGAGTGGGATGACAGCAAAATTTGGTGTTTGAGAGGAGTTCTGGAAAGGTGTTGGGAGCGTCTTGACTATATTTTGTCCCAGGGGAAAGATGACTGTGGGAACTGGATGCTGTGGAAGAGGCACCTGCAGATGAAGCTCAGTTACTCAGTGCCTCTTCCTTCTGCTGTCGCATCATTTATGAACTACATCTTGTGTCACCTCTTAAAGAAAATCTGGAACTATTTGCTGTAGTGTATTTTAAAGAGCAGAACACACTCACAATGTGCATGGTGGTAGACCAAGAGGTGTTATCAGAGAAAGTCAGAAGGTTTTCATCCATGCCAAGCTCTTGATTTCAAGGGGTTGTACAGACGTAGCCAAGGATGGTCTTGCTTCAGTAACGTTCAGTTAGGTAAGACTGTTTGGGTCAGATCTGTGTTAATGCCATTAACATTGTTAACGTAATTTTTGCAACTGCTGCAGAAATACTGCAGAGAGGTTCTGAAACCTTTTGTCACCAATTTTATCAGTTTCTGTTCGTGGTGTAGATGTTAGTGCATCATATTGGCACTAGGCAGCTGTGGAGGGTTTCTAACCCAGAATTGCATTTGAATCTTCTCTTCCTTCTTTAAAACTCCTTGTATCGTCTGGCTGGTGCTTTGCAAGGCATCATGAGGTACTTCAGGAAGGGTCAAGTCCAGTCGTCAGTATTTAATGATGTGCTTGGGTACAACATATTCATCATGCACTTGCCGATGAAGTCATTACTATTTCAGAGCAAGTTGGGTTGTTCGTTTAACTCCTGGCGATCCGGATGCAGGATGGTCATTTGACATGGCAAAAGAAATACTGTTATTGGCCAAAGAGTAAGAATGGTGAAGAACTTTAGGTTTTGCTGATACTTGCTGGTAGCAGAGTATGGCATTAGGATGAGCTTATTACAGAGTGACTCTGGGTGGTTTCCTTCGAGGATGGCTCAGAAGCAAAGAGACACAAAGACCCATTGTTGCCACTGTGATGTGGTGCAGTGGCCCACCCCACCACAGGGGCTGTGGCTGGGGGACAGGACCTTGTCCCTGGGGAAAGAAACCCAAGTTTGCTTCACCTGGCTCTGGGATGCTGCCATTGCCCTCACCAAGAGTCTTCACCCATTTCCCTGCTGTGCAGAGCCACTAACTCTGACTCCAAGGGGAGCATCTCACCCACTTGTGCTCAGCAGGGCTTTTCCCATGCCTTAGGTGGCCCAGGACATCTCCTCCAGTGTTAGTGGGCACAAAGCTGTTGGCTCGCTCTTCCATAAAGGTTTGCCATAAATGCAGGGAAATGGTGTTGCTTTTCCCAGTGGGGTTGAAGTGTCTTGATTGCTGTGGGGTTTCCTTCCCGGTTGTGGATAAAATATGCGTCAGTCTGAAAAGGGGCTGTTGGTGGCCATGCTGGGTCCTAAAAAAAATGTAAACAGATGACGGGGGAGAAGGGGGCCAATCTGGCATTTCTGGGGTGGTTTAGACCTGTAGCAGGTGAAGGGGTCGGTGCAAGATGATGAGCATCACCCATGGCAAAGGGCATCCCGCTGCCTCCCCGTCTGCCTGATTACCCTCCCCCCCACAATCCCTCCATCTCCCTCCCCTTAAATTTGTATGGTTACAACTCAAGTTAAACTCTAACAAAGCCGCTTAATTCAAAGATTGTTAATGGGGAGGAGAGCTCGTTCCCCTCCGGGGTAATTTGAGCCTGAAAAGAAAGGGGGCTGCGGGGCTGCGCTTGAAATCCGGTGCGTCAATAGGGTCTCTGAAGCAAAATAATGGCATCACCTCGCGTGCGAGTTAATCGGACATGATGGCACGAAGGCAGAGGGGTCAGCAGGCCGCGGGCGCGTGATATATTGTCAGGGAGCTTAATGCCAGGCACGGAGCGAGGCTGACTTGATGGAGAGCTCCTGGCCTGAGATTTCAGGGTGGATTTCTTTTAACTGGTGTGGTAGGAGCAGGAATGATGTTCGGCAAGAGGTTTGTTTCCCCTCTTCGGGGCTTTTTTAGGGCTGAGAGTTTCCATCTTCCTTCTGGAGGCATCATAAATCAAGCAGCTTTCTGGCAGTCTGCGTCCCTCCTGTCTTTCCTGAACGTAATTCCTAGAAAGAAGAGACATTTCTCATTGTCCTGGAGTGAGTTCCAGTGGCTTTGTAGGAGAACATACATAGTTCATAGCAGCTACTCCCCCTTGGCATGAAACGCTTCCTCAGATTTCATGTTCCCCATGGGAACATCGGCATCACTGTCAAAGAATAATCCATGGCAGAGAGAACTGTCGGGTCAGTCATCCAGGCACTCCGTGGACATCCCTGCGTTCCAGCTCAACACAGGTTGGCCTTGGGCAGTGGGGTGCAGCACCGCGGCGGAGCTTGGGGACCTGCCGCGCTGCAGGGTGGCTGAGCGGCAGCGGTGCAGTGTCCATGCTGGCTCCTGGTGGCAGAAACCCACAGGGTCCCGGCGGCTGGGTGCAGGGCTGAACATTGAATTAGAGAAGAGAAAGAGGCATCGAGCTTCATGGGAGCTGGCGGGTGGCCCGTTGGGTCACTAACCTTTGCTTGAGCCTTCTTTCTTGGTGGCGTTTGACATAACTGGGGACGGGCTTTGGGTTGGACGCAAGTTTTGGGTTGAACCAAGTTCATTTCCCACATGAGCAAAGCCAGCGGGTGGGGAGAGCCGTTTGCTTACCCTCCATCCCTGTCTTTTCCCAGGCGATCACAGCAAACCCTGACTCTTCCCTGCTTTTCCCCGCAGATGCCAGTACGTCGCCCGATGCCGTGAAGAGGAGCCATTGGTGCAACGTGGCCTACTGGGAGCACCGGACACGCGTCGGCCGCCTCTACACAGTGTACGAACAGTCTGTCAGTATATTTTATGACCTACCTCAAGGAAACGGCTTCTGCCTCGGACAGCTAAACCTGGAAAACAGGAGCGAGACTGTGAGAAGGACTCGAAGTAAAATCGGCTATGGGATCTTACTTAGCAAAGAACCGGACGGTGTGTGGGCTTACAACCGCAGTGAGCATCCCATCTTCGTCAACTCCCCGACACTGGACATCCCCAACTGTAGGACTCTGATAGTGCGCAAGGTGATGCCGGGCTATTCCATCAAGGTGTTTGACTACGAGAAGTCCTGCCTCTTGCAGCACACGGCCGATCTGGATTACGCGGACGGGCCCTACGACCCGAACAGCGTGCGGATTAGCTTTGCCAAAGGCTGGGGGCCGTGTTACTCGAGACAGTTTATCACGTCGTGTCCTTGTTGGCTGGAGATTTTACTCAGTAACAATCGATAACGGTCAGCCTCTGACGTAAGGAAAAAAAAAAAAAAAAAGACACAGACTATCCCAAATATCATCTACCTAGATTTAATATAAAGTTTTATATATTATATGAAAATATATATTATACTTGTAATTATGGAGTCATTTTTACAATGTAATTATTTATGTATGGTGCAATGTGTATATGGACAAAAAACAGAAAATGCACTTTGGCTTATATAATTCTTTCAATACAGATTTTTTTAAAAAAGAAAAATTATACAGCAAAAATAGGAGAAAGCCCTAATTTTGATGTATGGTTTTTTGAAATATTATTAATACCCAGACAAAAAGCTAATACCAGTCACTCATTGATAATAAAGTATTCACATTATAGGGGGGGGGTTTAATTGTCTTTTTGTTTCCCCCCCTCCCCGACTGAAGTCTGCAGCAGTATCTGCTTGAGCACTCTTCAGTCAGGGGGTATTTCCAGAGGGGTGACCACTGTCTCCCATCTCAGCCAGGACCCTTAGAAAAGCAGCAAATGAGTTGCTGGAAGGCTGCAGCTGTCTCCAAGAGGGTAAATGAGGACAGTTTGGGAGCCGGGGAGCAAGCGGAGAAGGTGAGAGGAAAATCTCCCCTAGCTGTTCTTGCTCAGGGTTCTCTGGTCTCTCTGATGACCCAAACATGATGGAGACATCCTGAAGGTGAGCGTGCATGTTCGTATTTGTGCAAATTGATGGTTGTCATTGCAAATCAATGGGTACCGGTGCTGGTAGAAAGAGCAGAACAGACCGTGGCCCTAAAAGCTGCCCAGTAGGACCAGTTTGCATTATCGACCTCGCACAGGGGTTGGCTGTGAGTCCGGTATCTCCTGGACGTGTTTGTTGGTTGAGAAACAAATGGTGGTTTTGGACAACTCACAGTTGGGCGGATCCTCAGTTGGAGACACTGTAGCATGGCCCGAGTTTTGGGAACCTCTCCAGCAACTTGAAATCAGGCGGCGGTGAGCTGGGTGAGGTCTGTGCAGCTTTGTCCTGTAGATCTCCCAGTCTGTCGTCTGGGCAATAAACTGATACGGGGTTGCTTGGGAAGAACATGTTTGCTCTGAGGAGCAGTTGCAGCCAGAAGAAGTCCTGGTGAAATGAGCTTGACTTGGCTGATTTACTTTCTCTGGAAATCCTGGATAAAATCAGGCATTTTGCTGACTTCTGCATGAGCTTGGCTGCTGTCAGCGCGCTAGCACCCATGCGCTTGCATGGGCAGGTTGGACATTGCCTGGCTTTGTTTGGTTAGTAAAGTTATTTATTGCCAGTGCCTAGCGTTGCCAAGTCTTAGAGTTGTATTGCAAATCTGTGTACGTTGGATTTTCATAAAGCCCCGGCCTCTGGAGTCCGGTGACTGCAGAAGCACCTCGGCTTTTACGCAACAAGACCTCCTCAATGGTTCAAAACGCAGAGAGTAAAATAGGATGTAAAGTTATTATTAAAGAACCCTCCTGATGCATGTCGGGGTCGTGCATTTTGGCAGCTGGACTTGGTGTTTCTACAGCAGCCCCGAGCGAGGGTGGGGAAGGTGGGGACGCATCCCGTCAGGGGGACGTGCAGGCCTGGGGCGTGTCGGGGGGAGACGGGCAGGGAATGTCGCAATGACGTTTCCGCTGTCATTTTTCAAATTATAACCACGCTTGATATTTAATTGGGACCACATTGGCTGAATTCATGCAGCATCAGTATTAATACTTGACATCATTAATTTTTGTTCGTGTTACAGCCATTGTTGTCAGGGAACGCTGTCAAAACATGTCATTATCGTTTAAAGCCAGATTTTTTTCATCCCCTTTGGCTTAGATCTGGTGTGTCCTGCCATACCACCTACATCACTCACTGTATCACTCACGCCATTGGTCAAGGGGCCGTTGTTATGTTTGGGGCTTTTTTAAGAGATCTTTGTTAATACCGTCCTCATTTTAACGGGGAAGGATCAGCCAAAAGCCGAATTGTTTCTCCCCATTTCCTTTTCCCTGGCATTTCCCACCACCAAACCCAGAAGGTTTGGCCTTTGCAGCCTGAGCTGGCTGCTGCCTCCCTCCCTGTCCTCGTGTGCACGCACAGGGATGCAGCAGTGCTGTCATCTTCCACCTTCTGCCCTCTTCTTCCATGTTTTGGACAAAATGGCACCAAGAATGGACATTGTTGTTTGCTTTTATACCACCCACAAGAGACCTCACCCCAGTGCCCCAGAAGCGGCTGTTCATGGGCTGTTGGTTTTCCCTGACTTCACGCAGTGCATTTGCAGCGCAGCTGGGCTGGTCGGGCAACTTGCTGCTATTCCGGGTTCGCATCAGCGAAAGGATTTTTGTGGATTGAAATTTGAGGGTTAACTATGGGGTTTCCCTTGCGCAATCCACTGATTGTACTTAATTTTTTTCTTTTTCTATTATTACTCATGCGCTTCCCCAGAAATAAATCTGGAGTTTTATTTCAGTTGACAGCAAGGTTTTAAAGGGAATAGAAAAGGATTTTATGGTGAGGGAATGAAATAAGACATCAAGTATTCTTTCCTGTCCTGTTTCTCCCCTTTCGTATCTTACTGTAATCATTCAAACTTGGGACCCATTAAAGATGCTTTAAGACTTCCAGGCTGTTGGAACTCCAGGCTGGACTGTTGCAAAGCTCAGCTGAAGCCGCCCCGGTGTGATTACCCCGCACTGGGTTTGAACCTGGGGGCTGTTGGGTGACTGTAAGTGGGCAGTCGGAGCAGCCTTTGGGGTGGGGGTAGCTATGGGTGGAGGGCACTGGCATCAGGGCAACAACAATTATTTCCCTGCCAGGTTTCTGGGTGCAGCTGAGCATCGTTAGGTTTTGCTGACGACCCAATGGGTCACTCCTGTGCCCAACAGCTGTTGCCATTTGCTCATCAGCCACAGCCCCTGCAAAAACAAGATGGCCACAACCCTCTGGGCAGCTTTTGGGTGTCCTCTGTGAGGTTTTCCAGGTCCTTCTTTTTGTCTTCTGGAACAGTCGTGCTCTTCCAGCACCTGAGGTAAGTGCCACGTTCTTGTTCTTTTAAGGTCTGTGTGGGGTTACGCTGGTTTAAAGGCAGGTGTGAAAGCGGTCTGCTGGGCTGCTTCTGCGTGGGCTGTGCTTGGGCTGAGCTCCTGCTCTGGGTGCCGCAGGGTTTTATGCGATAGCTGTGGAGCTGGGGCTGGCTTAGCTTTGTCCTGGGAAGGTTATTGGGCTGCCTGTGTGGCTGTGGTATTACAGAGTGCTCTTTATTTTTCAGAAGGATGCACTAGCAGTGCAGTAGGGAAATGCATTTTTGTTTTTTTTGGTTTTTTTTCCCCCTGTAGTAGTGCTGGGACACACATAGTGTTGCTATCGAGGGTTGAGCTAAGCTGAAGGAGCTGGGTGTGCTACCAGTGAGTAGCATGGCAGGATCCCTGTAGCACCTTCCAGGCCGGCGTGGGCAGATGAGACGCAGGAGCAGCAAATCCCTGAGCAAACACACCTTCCCCCCTGTGCTGAAGGGCTTCAGCAACGCACTGACCTTGGAGCAAGCTCCAGCTCAGCAGTTACTTGTATGGAGACACTGCGGTTTTGTTGTAGGATGGGGGTGTTGCATGGGTTTGGTGCTTCAGCTGATCTTAAGATGGTGAGTCTCACCCCTCCAAGGCAGTGACTCCTCAGGTGGAGCTTCCCCACACCACAGCCCTCAAATTCCCTTGTCAGCGAGGAGTAAGACCTTGATCCTCCAGAAGAGCTGGAGGTGAATGGTCTGACTCACCCTGGCTGCTTTATGGATCATCTGTGGAGGTGGTGGGACACAGAGATGTATTAAGGTGTTATTTGGGCAGTGAAACCTGCTGGACGCTTTTATCTGTGAGTGCCGGAGCACTGGCGGAGGCATTAGGTGGTTCCTCACGGTGTTACGGGTGCAACCAGGAGGCTGAAGGCTGCATGGTCTGTTTCTGGCTTCCTTGTGCCAAATATGCTCAAAATCTATCTGGGTGGAAGTCCTGAATTAGTAATTCTCCTGGTATTGGACCTGAGTCCTTGTGGGCTTTGTTTTGTGGAGTGTGCTTATTTGTCAAGATCCTCTTAATCTGAGTAATCCTGCATTGTTAAACTGTGATGGGCTGATGAGCAGCCAGTTGCTGCTGGTAGGTCCCAGAGGCTTCTCCTGTGAGAAGGAATTTGTCATCCTTGTCCTTGACGTTCATTGCTACTGTGACTGAGGAATACCTTTTACTCCCCAGAACAGAAAAGAAATGAATGCTAAAAGGAACCGCATTCAGTTCCTCTTAAAAAGAGGGGCTGAGATCCCTCTGTGTCACAGGTTTTGCCATGGTTCTGCAGGGTCTGTCGGTCTCTAGACCATAATCCTCCTCAGGATTTTAATTCTGCAGGAAAAGGGGGGCAGGGGGGCTTGTTGAATGCATAATTAAAAGCTGAATATTGCCCCCCCGCCATGTATGGACTAGCAAGGGAAAAAGAAAAATCCCTGTTGGTGCAGGGGAAGGAGCAAGAGCTCTGACAGCTGCCCGGGGCATGGCGTGGTCCTGGGTCAGAGGGTGAAGCAGCTGCCTGCTCGGAGCTGCTGCTCTCCTGGAGCCTCTGAGCAGTGTGACACGAGCCTCAGTAGCCAGAGTGGATTTTTTCTTTTCTGACAAATGCCAGGAGCAAAACCCAAATGTCTCATCCAGGTGAATGGCCCTGTGGAGGGAGCCAGCTGTGGGGACGGGGCTGTGCATGGCCTTGGGTTTGAGCTGTTGAGTTTGAGTGGGGCTGGTGGTGAAGCTGCTGCTACCTGGTTGCCCTGGCTGGTTTTTAAGCTCAGTTTTCAGAGAAGCTGGGAGTGAGAGATCCTGGTGCCTTCACCCTATTGTTTCCCTCCTGTCCCTTGTCTGAGCCGTTTGGGAGGAGAAGCTGCCCTGTGGGTGAACATGGATCTGGTCTGATGGATGGCCAGTGTGGACCGCTGATTTCCTAGAAAGTAAGAATAAAGATTCATCTCCACTTCCCCTCACTTGAGGAGGGCTGGGTTGCTGAATCTGGCAAAGCCCCAGGAAGGGAGGTGTGCTGGGGGTGACGTGGCATTGCAATGAGGTCCACAGCATCACTTGGTGCTGGGTGGCATCCTGGGCCTGGTCCCTGCAGCCACTGTGCCAGCACCAGCACCCCAAGGCTGGGTCCAGGAGTCTGAGATGCAGTGGTTAACTGGAGCATCCAGAGTTATTTCCTGTAAATAACTTCTTTTGCTTTCCTCAAAGGTCTTATTTTCCATTTGGTGCATGATGAAGCATTGCTTGCTGCTTTGTGGATTATCCTTTCTATATTCCCGATTTATGCATGTGCTGGTATGATGCACAAAGTAGCATCTGTACTATATGCACTGTGGGAACAACCCAAAATTGCTCTGAAACTCGACTGGCTTACAATTATATTGGATTCTATTAAATTAAAACACATAGCACATATATTACACAATAAACCACAGCTATTTCATGGATCAAATTAAGTTTTATTTGGGCAAATTACAACCTTTCTTACAGTTGGGCCTTTGTGAAACCATTCCTTTTTAATAAAAGCAGGCATTTTTGGCAAATGCTCTTAAAGTGTGCATTCCCAATAATTGCATATACTGTTGCTATTCTTTCTGGGATATATGTGGCTAATTATCTTCTCCTATTTAGGATAGGTTCAAATGAGTGGTATCTTCCCTTTCCACCTCCCTTCTGCTGGAATTTCTTATTGCTTTCCATTTTTATTAGCTTGGCTATGGAAGTCGGCAAAAAAAAATCTTCTCCTCATTAAAAGCAGGAGTGCCTTTCCCGGAATTTCTTGGGGAAATGTGACTCTTGCAGCTGCCCTCGAGCCCCAGCTTGGGGGACAAAGCTGAAAACAAGCCTCTGAGAAGTAGGGTGCATGATGGAGCTCTTGGAGGGTGGTGGAGAGGCAAAGCTTTGGGGGAAGTAAAGTAGAGGTGTTTGTTGAGGAGGGGGCTCCAGCTGCTGTGGGGCTGGGGGTTGGATTTTCCTTCTTGTCTGAGAAGATGCAGGCTCTGGTTGTAGGTGTTAAGGCTGGAACATCTCTTGTAGCTCCTTATTAAATCAGAATTTTGTTTCTGCTCCAGCCTTTTTCTGTGCAGGGACAGCAAGGGGTGTGAGATGGCATGCCAGGTCCCATGAAATGTCTTTTGCAATTGCTTATCCTCGCATAGCTTTTGTTAAAATCCAATAAATGGTTCGTAAATTGTGGGGATGGACAGACAGGGTGGCTCGCTCCCATGTTTCCTAAGGAAACTTGGTTAAAAAAATAAACCCCATCAGCTACTCTTCAGTTATGAGGAGTGCCACTCTGCGCTCTCCTGCCGCTGGCTTTCTGCTTGCTGGCTTGGAGCTACCAGTTTTTTTTCTGGGAATAATTTTTCCCACAGTATTTTCAGCCTGGACCAGGAGACAGAAGAAATGCCCTCGGTGCAGTCTTGCTTGGGTAATGTCAGTGTGATTTCTAGACCACCAAGCCAGAGATGAGCAGCATCCAAGCTTCCCGATTCCTGAACACGCAGCACAAGCCCCACGTAAACTTTTGGCTCTTATTTCTTGACATGGCTGCACCTCTGGGTGTGGGAAGGGTGCTCAGCCCCTTAGCTGGGTGGGGTGGGGGTGATGGAGCTGTTGCTGTAGAAATCCTAAGCTTATTACATAAAACTTCAAAGCTTTTTGTCAGTTTTCCAAATCCTTCTGGGCACTATTGTCAGAAGATCAAGAACTATTATTTAGCCTCCCAAACCACATCTGGATGCTGTTTATGGGATTGTGTTCAGCCTGTTTGCATCTATGGGAAGGGGTTAGCACTGGCAGTGGGAACTGGTTTTGGGGATGCCAGGCTGTCTGCTGGCAGGGCCATGGACTGGTGGCATCTCCCCATCCTGCTCTGAGCCTGCCATCCCGATAAAGGATCCGTGGAGCTAATGGTTTCTGTGTTGCTTTACAACTGCTGCCAAGTGTTTGCTCAGAGATTCCTCATCTGCCTGTTGGTGTTTCCCAGCTCCTTCCCTCCGCAGCTTCCTGGGGGTGCAGGCAACCTCAGCACCCTTCAGCTGCCACTTTGAGTTGGGTGACAAGCTGGTGACCCCGTGGCATATGTGATGGGACTGTCTGCATCTTCCACAGCTCCTGCAGAGAGTAAACGTCAAAGCGACACAGGGGAAAGAGAAAATGGGATTATCCCTATAAAAAAAAAACTCCCAGAAATGCCTTTATTGATTTTATTTTTTCAAGTAATAAATTGAAAATATCTCTGACCTGTTGCCTGCTTCCCAGTATGGTCAGGATGGGGTTGCCCCTTGCCTGTTGCTGTGTAATATGTGATAGTGGTGGAGGAGACACCAGCATGTGTGCTGCTGCACCAGGGACCTGTGGTGGGGCAGGAAACTGAATGAAATGGCCACAAAACATTTTTGATGTCCTGCCTGTGTGACCACAGTGTTGGAGGATCGTGCGGGTCTGTGCCACTCAGTTGCAGGAGGTCACAGCCTGGCTCTGTCCCCAGAGCATCCTGGCATCGCAGGGAAGAGCATGTGCAGCGGGAGAGAAAGGGAAGGGTCCTCAGAGCATCCCTTGCAGCCCGGCTGTGGGTTTTGGAGAGAGAAGGTTCTGCGCTTTGTCCCTGGCAGTCTCTTCCATCCAGCACCCACGCCATCTGTCATCTTCCAGCTTGGGTTGTGTGTTTGAGGCTGGATGATGCTCCATCAGCACTGGTCTGAGGCAAGTCATGGTGCTGTGCGGTGGGATGGTGTTTAGGATGTGAGGCTTTACAGGCAGGTGGTGTGAACTGCTCTGGGAGCTAACGGGAACCCTGGCTGTGGTTAAACGCCACCATCTGAAGGGCTTTGTGTGGAGCATGTGCTCTGCCTCCCCCCGTGGCAGCAGGGATATCTGACACTCTGCTGCATCCATTTTGGGGACACAAAATTGAAACCACAACCCGTTTCTGGGGAAGACACATGATGAGTGTGAAGTGCCATCTCCTGAAGGATGCTTGGGGGGAAGGGTGAGAAGAAAACCCCCACTAGTCTCTAGAAATTGCTTTCCTTCCTCTTCTCCTTCCAAAATAGCATAATTAACAGAAATAAACTTTGCAGTGCTCTTAATTTTGAAGGTTTTATGCCAAGCTTGAACATGCAGAGCTTAACTGAGCAGGCACTGAGCACTGGGAACAGTTAATTATTATCCAAACGGTGTCTGAGCTGGTCTGAAAGGACTGAAGAATTATGAAACTGTAACGAGGGAGGCCTGTTCTTGGAAAATGCTTATGTGATTCAAATGCTGGGGAATTCAGCATGTTTTTCTCTTTCTTCTGAGAACTTTAAGCCAGCCGATGGTCCAGTTTGCATGGTAGGGATTGAGTGGGACCATCAGTCCTGGGGAGCTGATGCTGTAAGGGCTTCTGCAGTTCTTCTGTCGCAGCAGCAGTTTAAAAATAGCTTTGAGTCAATAATTAACCCGTCGTTACTTCTTAAAACTCCCAAGTGTGTGAATTTCTGGATGCGATGGTTTGGCGCTGGATCTGTAGGAGAAGCTCTGTGTGATGTGTGTGGCCCTTCCCTCTGCTCACCTCTGCAGAGGTCTCTGGGTACTCTTTAGGCTCACATGGACAGTGGTCATAGGGAAGGGGCTTGTTTTCCTGTGACAGAGCTGGTCTTTGGCCTTGGAAGACCAAGAAAAATGTTAAAACACTTTAGAGGCTTTGGCAGAAACTTCTTAGGTTTTCTGCTGAATATCTGAATGCTATAGAATCCTCCTTTCTTTCATCTTCAGACCACATGTGGTCCACATCCATTCTCTTGGATTTTGGCCTGTCTGCCTGCTTGGAAAAACAGAAGTCATGGTGCCTCGAGAACTTCTACTTACTCCACCCCTCCAGACATCATGGTCCGTGCATGCATGGCTGGGGTTCAGCCTCCTTCAAGCAGGATTTTGGTCCCAAATCTTGTGGCCAAGGTGGTGGGAGTGGACAGCCCTATTGGTGGGAAGTGGTCTCTCTAAAGGTGACTTGTTCTGAGGAGTTTCATTTGGACCGCTGTAGTCTCTGTCTCCAGCTCAGTTTGCTTTCCTCCAGTTCAGGTCTTTGAAGTAGCATAAATAAAGCTGGAAACCGAACTGTGTGAAAGTGTAGAAGTCCTTTGGTGACCCCTGTCTTGATGCTCTTCAGGCTGCCCCACAGAGCCCAGGGCTCCCCCAGTCCTCCCTCTGCTGTGGAGTGGAGGAGGCTCCCTGCAAAGTGACACTCCGGGAGCTGAACCTTTGACATGGGAAACTTTATAAAAAGCTTTTTTCTTCCTACAGATGTTTTCCCTCCATTCTAGTGAAACAAGCAAGTTAAGCATGTGGGAGTGCCTTCAATGTTCTAACCTTGGGTGTTTGATGCCTTTCTTTCTAAGATGTCCCTTGTGCTTCTGTCCCCGAGCTCATCCAGGTTTTGGCTGCTTTGCTTGCAGCTCTCCACGGGAGAGTTGTCCGTAGATGGTCAGTAAGGCTGTTCTGCTTTGCTCAAAATGTCTCGCACCAGGAAAGTCCCCACTGAGCTGTCTTTCAGCTGCATGCAGTGAACTGCATGAGATTCCCCTGTTCATTGCTTCTGCTATTTCGTAAGGCCTTCTCCCCCCGCCCTGCAGCTGGCTGGGTTTGCAGGGTAACCCCCCGTGCTCCTCTCCGGGAGGTGGCTGGAAGGAACCTTTGACGTTGCTGATCTAAAGTACTTAGGAAAACTCTACTGCTTTCTTGTGGGTCCATGTAGTCCCAGTGATGGATTGCTTGGGTGCCTGGCTGGAGCCTCTTGGACAAGCCAAGGAACCGGCTCCTTGGAAAAACACAGCTTTGACACCTGGCCTCTGGGCTATGGTACCTGGAAAGGGGTTCAGCTGCCCCAGACATTGCCTCAGTTCACTGGCACAGGCTTTCCTTCTCTCTCTGGGCTGGAGGCAGAGGCCACAAACTGGTGTAAGATGGAGGCACGGAGGAAACAAATCCCACCTGTGTCCCCTGAGACCACCGGTGGTGGTGGGACAGGATGTTTGGCTGGGGTGCAGCTTGCTGTGTGACCTGTCGCTGGGCTCTGACATGTATGGGGTGATGAGCTAATGGGTTGGATCAGCAGGCTGTTACTACCACCAAACTCAAATTTGGAGGGTTTCACGTGTGAACTGGAGGATGAGCACTCCAAGCAGCATCCAAATTACTTCTCCAGAGAAAGGATGTCCAGAAGGCTCTTCTGAACCAAGAACTCCTTTGTTCTGGAGCACTGGAGTTCTTGTCTGTCCTTCCTGCTTTAAAAATCTTGAAGAAATGAAGAATGTGAATAGCTAGAAGAATGCTCGACTGTGCTGTTTTCACCTACAGCTTAGTCTAAAAGGCTGCAGTCTTGCAAATGGTTCCAGTTCCATCAGATCAGAAATCTCTGATCAAAACTTACTCTCCCATTATTATTATTTTTCTTTTTAAGACCTGGACTTTTAGTTCAGCTGATAGTTTTGGTGATCTGTGCTTTTGCAGCTTCCTCCCCTTGTGTCTCTGGGGAAAGATCTGTGTGTAGTTAGTTGCCACTTCTAGTTCCTCCTGTCTCGCATGCAGAGTTATTGCAAATCGCAAGGAGGAGGATAACGGATAACAAAACGGAGGTTCCACTTCCAGTGGACTCTGATTAATAAAAGGAGTATACTTATTTCCATTACGGGCAGCTGGTGCTTACTAACCTTGCTTCGGAAATAACTTCTTAGAGCTGTGTGCTGGGGCGTGCTTCTCGTGCCCAGGTCCTTCAGTCGGTGCAAGCCACGGCTGGAGCTGTGCTGGGCTCCTGTGGGGCCTGGGAGCGTGTTCCTCTGCACGGGGGGGGCTGGGGATTGAGGTGCCACATCCTTGTGTGGGTTCCCTCTCCCTGCGCTCAGCCACAGTACTCCTGTGGGTGCAAAGGTCCCACCGGTGTGCCCTGCACATAAACCTGCAGCCCTTCCCGTAGGGAGAATTTCCATGCAGGGGTGCAGCCCTCCTCCTGTGGGAATGTGATGGGAGACCTCTTTCTTCCCCTCTGCTTCCCAGTTTTATCAATCCCCGAAATGTGACATATCACCCAACTGGATCAAACCTGCCTCCTGTGCTGGGTTCAGTAGGCAGTCCTTAAATAAAAAGCAGGATTTATGCTGCTGGTGGTGTAAGTAGCCTGTTAAACTGCAGCGTGTTTGTGGTACCTTGGGCGGGAAGCCTCCCTGCATCTCAGGTGACTTCAAGTGTGTGGTGCCCTGATAGGAACTGACCTCAGTATTTCTTTTCCTCTAAAAAGACCTTTGATGGCCATGCCCTTGAATTCTTGATTAGTAAACATCTCGCAAAAATGCATATATGAGCTTTTATCAGGCAAGATGAAAGGGGCTGTGCAATGGCTTTGGGTTGTACCTTCTGATTCTGAAACTAGGCAGTCTGAGACTAAATTTCCAGGAGATTTTTGGTATCAGCTTAATATTCATAGACTTTGGTTTATCAGATGCAAAAGAAAGCTCTGAGGTAACTTCTTTTAATGTGATCTTATGAAATGTTTCCTTCAAGATAATTGGTGGTACATGGGGAGGGGAGGTCAGGGCTGCTCCTTGAGTAAGACTTGGGCAATTCTTCCCCTCCTGCCAGCCCACACTCCCCATAAGAAACCCTTCCTCTGTGTGTCTGAGCTGCCTTCGGCACAACACACCAGAGAAAGGAAAAGAAAGTCAAAGCTGACACGGCCTCTGGACAAGACCTCCTGGAGCAGCAGTCCTTGTGTCGGTGGGAGCAGGCTGCAAAAAGGTTCTGAAATCCCTGTGGGCAGGAAAGTGGTAGAGGGAAACAGCAGCTGGACTTTGAAAGCTCAGCCTACCTCTTACGTGGTTGTGAATGAAATTTCTGTGGCAGTGTTGGACAAGGTGTTCCCTTATTTTAAAAACACCTCTGGGATTATTGTTTTGAGATGAGCCGGGGAATGTTCTGTTCCCTCCTTCTCCAGACCTGCTGTTGGCACTGTAGCCCTCGGGTGGATCAAGAAGCAGGAAGGACTTAGGAGCTGATAACATTCAAGGACCTTGCAGCATCACAGAGATTGTGTGTACAAAAGGTCACGGTGCCACATGGTCGGACAGAGGCTTGGGCTGCGCTTCGGGCAGGCTTGGGTTGTTACTGATGCACCGCTGCTCTCCTGTGCAGCCTCGTGCCGCTCCACTCTCCATCATGCCCAGGCTGGGCTGATGTCCCCAGCCATGCTGGGGCTGACACCGCCCAACTGGGACACACCAGGGCACCCGAGGAGAGCCCTGAGCTCACAGCGCAGCTGTACCAGTGTTGTGGAACTGGGTGTACCCAAGGGGCTGTGGTCCTGCTGTCCCTTTGTGGCATTGCTCTCCCACATTGGAGGATGTTTTTGAGCACTGGGAAGGCTGGTGATACTGAGCCCCCTCCCTGTCTGGCCCCGACATCCATCCTGGTTGAGCAACGCAGGTCCAAGGTCAGCATCCCCCTTCAGGGCTCTGGCTGGGTGCTGCCCCTCCAAAGAGGTTGCTTGCAACGAAGCAAGCAGAGAAATAGTGTGGCAAAGCAGAATTGCTGCTTAAGTTGCTTTTTTTTTTTTTTCCATTAAAGGGAGGGAGCAACATCAAAATCGACCCCCTGCCCCCACAAGTCCTACCCTTGTCTTGGAGTATTAAAAACATCCTGGAGCTGAGACCATGCTTGTGCTCCTCAACGTTGAAAAAAGGATTTCTGCCAAGACACTGACCCCTTGTGGATCTTGCAAATGTCTTTGCATCTCTTTTTCTCATCGAAAGGCAAAAAAATTCCCTTTCAGACCTTTGCTTGGTCCCTTGCAGTCCAGAGGTATCAGAAGATTTATTATTAAACGGAGGCTCCAGGGTGATTTATGAAATTACAGCTGAGCTGTATTGTGTGCTGGTTACAAATTGCAAAGATATTCCATGGGACGTAAGCTCCAACGAGCACGGGATATATTACACTACGGGGAAAAGGGGAGCTTAAAACCAGCTGGCCAACTGTAACAACTACAGCCACTTCTCTTTGATGAGAAGATGATATACATCTGGGTTTAATACAAAACATGATGGACTGACACCGGGTTTCGGAATATCTTATACAAACTGGATAATTTTTGCTTGTTTTTTTCCAGAGCTGTTGCGCCACTTTATTCAAAGTTATATTCCTTTTTCCTGTTGTTTCTTCACGTGTTAGTGACTCCTTGTTCAACTTTATAAAGTGCTGGGGATCATTTCTCACTGCTTTCCAGAAGAAGGATTTCTCCGTGTGTACAGCGAGCACCAAGGCTTGAAAAAGGCGATGCTGCAGTACCATATGTGGAATCGCTGAGCTAAATTGGCTACCTATAAATATACCCCAGATGCTACTAGGAAAAAGGAAACTGGAACACGTTATCAGGAAGGATGTGTCTTCTTGGGAGTAAATCCCTCCCATGGAGACCCCTCCTCTAGCTGTTAATGACTGCACTTCTCCAGGAGAAGTCATCTGTGAGCCTGGTTGTGGTGGGTACGTTCTGGGGGGTGTTGTACGTTAAGGGCGCCTCCTGCAACCTTCCGGTCAGTAGGAAGTCCCGGCGAGCCAGATGCGATGGGTTGTAAAGCTGTGTCGTTGCTCTGAAGATGAACCTATGCTGGCTGACACATCTGGTCTAAAGTCTGCCATCCACACAGGCATGTACTGGCCGGGCCTTGGTAGCCTGTGAGTGGGAGGAACTGGTGAATTGACGAGATTCCTTTCAAACACTCTGATCCAAGAGAACAGCGAGCTTCTACGTGAGCGGTCTCGTGTTCTGGCTTGTTAGTAAGTCATGGCATTTTTATTTAACTCTCTTGATGGGGTAACATCACTTAGCACTGACTTTGTTTCCTGGCCTGGTTGAGCATAGCTCTTAAATACTCACAGCTGAAGTCTGTGATAATAGCAAATTAGAATTTCTTCCCTTTTTGGATTAGAATGGCTGTTATGAGTGAATAATCTTTCCAGTAAATGGTCCCCAAATTCTGACTGCACTAACTTCATCCTTCCCCAAACTCCACAGGCTGTCTGTGGTTCCCTGCCACAACGCTCCTGGGAAGCACCTATAAATATCAGCTCGGAGTAGAAATCCTGCTCCCCAGTAGCTGATGGCAAAGCATCTGCGTTCCCAAGAGCAGCTGCTAGCCGGCGGTTCTGGAGGGAGTGTGGGTTGTATCTGTCCTGCTCCACCTCAAGTCTCCTGCATCTCCAGGAGCTTTCTTGGGTGGATGAAACCTCCCAAGCTGAGCTCCTCACCTTTGGGCTTAAACGGACAAAATTTTGGAGCGTTATCTTCACTGGGAGCTGCAAGCAATATGCTGAGTTTATCTCCTTTGTGGCCCAACTTTGGATGGCGAAGTCATTATTCCTCTGTAGCTGGTACAATCCAGCATGCTCCCGGCGCTGGCTTCAGGCCAGGGCTCTCCAGCTCCCAGAAGATCCTGTTTCAGTCGCCTTTTTAGGACTCTCTGGGCCAAAGTGCGCTTTGATGTCTGGCAGTTTGGCCCCTGGCACACCCTGTGGTCTGGCCTGGGAGAAGTGCTAGGAGGACAAAGCATAAGCTATAAAATTCTGCAACACCAAGCAATCCTGGCTGAGCCTCCCCACTCTAGTCGGTGTTTCGTAACCCCGCATGGCTTTCTCTGAGATACTAATTAGGGATGGACAAACCAGAGGGATGAAACTAAGAAATCCCTTTGCACTCCTTCTGGGGTTAAAGAAAGTTCAGCTAACTTTCTTCCTCCCCCGTGTTATTTTTCCCTTTAGTGCAGGCTCTCCTCATCCAGGTTCCAGCAGGGTTGGGATGTGGAGCTGCTGAAGTGCTGGGGGAGGCTCTAGCTGTTGCTGCCGGTTTTCCAAACCAGGCTGAAACAAGCCAGTAACCTAAATCTGAGAGTGCATGTGTGACCTAGAGCAATCCTGCTGTTGCAGTGCTCCTGGCTGTCCAAACACAATGGCTTGCGTCATGTATCCAGCAAAGATCCGAGCATTGCTCGGGGTAGCAGATGATCTTTATTCCTCCTTTTACAGATGAGGATGGTGCTCGGGTGGGTCGGGCTGAGCTTAGTTGGTGCTGCAGGATTGGTGCAGTGCCCGGCCGCTGTGGGCTGGAGGCAGCCGCAGCTGGAACACCCATCCCAGCTTTGCTGATGCATTCTGCAGCCGGCAGCCTTGCTGAAGTGGTGGACTTGAAAGTGTTAGTGGACTTGGTAGTGTTAGGTTAATGGCTAGACTTTATCTTAAGTGTCTCTTTTTCCAACCTGAGTGATTCTATGATCCTATAAATCCTTCACATAGCATAATGAATGCTTACAAATCCTTTCTGTGCTGCTGACGTTCCCTCTTTGCAGTTCATTGAATGCAGAAAGCAAGCTTTCTAAATAAATGATAATAAAAAGCAGCGTGAGTAAATTAACACGCATCAGTGCACGTGTCTCTGGCTGCGCTCTGCTCATCTCATTTTCAACAGGAGCCTCTTTCCACAGACCTCCCCGCCACAACGTGCTCTCAGTGCCGGCTTGGACCCCGCATAGATTAAAACCACGCGATCACAATGGATTTGTCTCTGGCTAATGAAGCTCCGCATCTAGTGCAAAATTCCTCTAATGCATTAGGAAATAGTTATCATTTTTCTTTGGCACTGCATTTGATAAGCAATTGCCTTTGGCCAAAAGCAATGCCAAGATTTTACTGCTTGTTACAGACCTAAATATGTGACATTGCAACACATGTAATTGGGATAATTTAACACCCCATTAACAGAGTGCAGGAATGGCCTCTTCTTACTGTTGTTTGGGTCCACTTTTTATAGATCTTACGCTCTTTTGGGAGAATATTTTTTTTTAGTGGAAAAACTGGCATGTTCCTTGTTAGTCGCTCATTTTGAAACATTGAGCAGAAGCTTTTTTGCAGCATGGATGGGATGTGCTGCTGAGCTCCAACAGGAAACATGGAGTCAGCCATGTCCCAGTTTGGTAAACTGGGAACTAATGTACTCCTGGCTTCAGGCTAAGTCGCTTCTTTTTCAAGGGATTGTAAAATGAAGATGATACTCTGAATTTTATGATCCCAGCGGGGTTTCTGCGATGTCCTTATCGCAAGGCAGGAGGTACCTGGAGGAGACTCTTGCTTGGAGAAGGGGACGTCAGCGATGAGACTGTCATCACCTCGTGTCCCATGACCTTCAGTGAAGATGTGTGTGCAGAGAGGTGGAGAAGTCTAAAAACAGGTCTTTTGAACTATCTTCAGAAAGGCTCTTTCAGGGCAATTCCAGATCTTATTAGAAGCAGGAAAGACTGGATGTCACAAGGGCTCCCAGTCTGAAGAAGCTGTATTTCTGGTTGAGTGTCGCTTTTAAGCTCTGGGTAATGGGGCTGGGTGTATTTGCATAAGAATACCTGGTTTCCCGATCCCAAGCAGCATCTCCAAAGCCTTTTGATGTTTACGAGCATATGCAGGCTTAGAGATGGGCTTCTGTATGTGGCATCACACTGAGGAGCTGGCAGCAACAGCCAAATCCAGGAGCTAGCAATTAAACCTGTTAATCTTCTTGTCATCTTTCTAGTGGGTTTGGGTGAAATCTTGATGAATTTGTGTGAGCCCATCCTTCCTCTGGCTTGGTGTTGGCTGGTTGGTAGGTTCCTTTATGTAGGGGAGGGCAAAAGAGGTTAGTTTGGGTCCGGGCCACCCATTCTCCCTTCTTCATGCTTGGTGGACCATCAGGATGCTGAGGAGCACTGGCATGGCCAGCAATCTTGTTTTACTTCTGTCTCCTTGGATAAGGAGCAGCTCTGGCTTTAGAGCAGTGACCACAGCACTAGTCAGCCTGTCCCTGCTCATGCATTTTTCCAGAAAGTTGCCTATTTTGTTGTTGAAATCCTGATTTAATTAAATTAGCATCCAACTACCGAGCGGGGTCTGAAGGCAGGGGAGTGCCTGGTGCTCTCAGAGAGCCAAGCCAAAGAAACAGACAGTAAACCAGGAGCCCAGAGGTCCTGCTTTCCTGCCAGCAATGTTTTGCTAATTGAAGGGACAGTTTAATTTCAGCCTTTCTGGTGGTGCTGCTCCTTTCATAATTAGATCCAGCCCAATAGAAAAGAAGAAAAAAAAATCACTTGAAACCTGCTGATGGGTTTTTCTCCTTCAGCAAAGCAGCAGCAGGGACTGGTTTTAGTCTTTGAGTCAGAGAGGGCTGGTTCCGATTAGCACGGGGAAGGCTGGTGGGTGTCTGTCTGTGAGCGCTGCTCTGCCCGAGCCATCTTTAACTAGAGCAGCAAGACCCAGAGAGCTCTTTTATGGCGCTCTGGTGTGAAATGACCTGATTTGCCATGATCCCGCTCATGTTTTCAGCAACACGTACATAAAAGGCAGCGCAGATGACTTTAAAATTCACGAGTATTGCTCTTTTAACTTGCATCTCCCCCGATAGGCTCCTTCCCCTATAAAACACGGGCGAGCTTGTCTTTGCAACTGGGAAAAGCCTGTTGAAATGAGTTAGAATGACTTTGTTATGGCTCCAGTGAAAACTTCTAGACACTTATTCAGAAGTCATTGCACTTGCAAAACTGGTCTGAAGCAGTAATCCAGGTGAGCGTGGCTTTGCTGTTCTGAGGTCATCGAGCTGCTCTGGTTACACGGCCCCGGTTTGCACCACGCTCGGTGGGGTGGTATCCTGTGGGTCTGGACCTTCCCTTCTGAGGACTGGTGACTACGCTGCAAACATGAGCTCTGAGCTCAAACGAGGTTTTCCTGGTCTGTGCCACAGACCAAACAGTACAGTTGGTTTTTTTTTTTAAAAAAAAATTCTTTGGCATAAATCAGTCTAGCTATAATTCCATTTGAAAAAAATTCTTCTTCCCCTCCCCCTCAAGCAATAACTTATTTTTTCCATAGTGTCGGGTTCTGTGATTTAATCAATTACCTTTATAAGTTGTAACAAGGTGTTTTCTTAAATTTAGCAACTCCTAAAACCTTGGTTTTGAATGCTGAGCCAATTCTGTGCCTGGCATAAGTGTTGCTTGTTACTTTCCTGACCCTATCAAAATGCTTTTTGAATAATCCTCCACGGCTTGGTTTGGTGGGGTTATTTTCCCACAATGCTTTTCCATCCCCAGTGGGAAGTTTAGAACACTCAACACTTGAAAATCTTGGACTTTCAGGGCCAAAGGCAGAGGAGCGATGCTTTTTGGAAGCTGGAATTTTTATGAAACTTGGCTGTTTATGAAACTCTGGGCTGATGCCCCGCTTGGACATGTGAAACTGGTTCCTTGTGGAAGGTTTTATCTTCATCTGCTTCTGGTGCATTGAAGTCTGGAACATTCTGGTATCCTGGGTGGTACTGGTGCGCAAGTACCATTAGTGCACCTTCCCCTAATTAATTGAATCACTCTTTGGGGTTGATGGGGGAAGGAAATGGTGGTGGGGGGGTTGCTTTGTAGGTCTTGCTATGATGCCCACAGCACTGCCTTGTATCGTGGGTTCCAGGACGTGGGTAATGCCACTGTGGGTGTTTGCACCGGCTCCCTAAGCATCTCACCCTTGTGAGGAGCCCAAACCTTCCTCCAGCAAAGCCCTGGCAGGTTTGTTACAGTCTGGACCCCCTGTCAGACAGGTCCATAGCCTTGGGTAGCTAATGACAACGTGCAACGTTGGGGTCTTGCCACAAACGGGTTTAAAATGAGCTGAGCTAACTCAGTCAAAGGTGTGAGAGCGCTCCAAAGGCACAGGGATATTACCAGCTCCTTGCTTTCTCCTCGGGGCACTGTCCCACTCATTAACGGGAGGCTGTTGAATCAAGAGAGCTGTGGCTTGTTTGAACTACGGCGCTGCTCTGCTTACACATGTCTTCTCTGCTTTGAAGGCTCTGTCGCTTTTCAGTTTACATCAGAAATATAGGCTCTCCTGATCTGCAAAGCCTACCGAGCTCTCCTCTCCCTACCATGAAAAAGACCTTTCAAACAGCTCCTGAGGTCTCTGAGGGCTTCTCTTCTCCTGAAAGCTGAATTGCCTGTTGGTTTTGGAGGCCCGTGTTCCCCCTGGCAGCCTTCCACGCGTATATTTAGAAAGGAAGATCATACCTTCCATCTCAAAAATAACCAAACCTGATGACTTAATTTAGAGTATGAAAATTAAAAGCTCCCTCTTAAACTCGCTGGGTAGTTCAGGCTCCTCTTGCTTGCTCATTGGCCATGGAGTCTCCCTGCTTGACTGTATGTTTATCTCTGTTGGCTTTGGGCATCTCGTGGGTTATCTGGGAGCAGGAGTGTGCTGAGCCACATGGACCGGTGTTTCTTCTGCTGATGCTGACTTCTGTTCTTTGGTGGTTAATTGGGCATCAGTGTCAAGTTGGAGGCTTGTGGGAGGCTCCTTCATGGGAGGCTCTTTCTCATTACTAGCAGACAGATGGTTGTAAAAAAAACTTCTTAAAATCTCTTTATTAATAAACAAAATTCTACATTTTCTATAGGGCTTTCTGGGTACCATCAGAGAGCTATGTCTGAAAAATTATCAAAAACAGGCTGAAAACCTGTGTGATGTGCTTCCTGGTGGAGAAAACCCATCTCTACAGGCAGCAACAGTGTCCTTCACACAGGCTGGATTTTGATCCTTTGCTCACAAACGCTTG
Source organism: Falco punctatus (assembly GCF_963210335.1). Taxonomy (NCBI): domain Eukaryota; kingdom Metazoa; phylum Chordata; class Aves; order Falconiformes; family Falconidae; genus Falco; species Falco punctatus. Next base: position 68,101,017 of record NC_137587.1, read on the forward strand.
TCTCCTCCAGCAGTTTCTGCTTGTGTAGTCAGACCCCGGCCAGCTCGGAGCTGTGCCAGGGGCAGGATGCCTGGTTCCCTCCTTATCTCTCACCGCGACTTGTTGGGCAAGCCTAGCCCAGCTGCTCAGCTCCTTTACACCTGGTTTTATTTGTAAATCTGGGATAAGCTGAAACCTTAGCGCTGAAACTGGGTTCCTGAATGCCTTTCCTGCTGTTTGTATGTATAAAGTGTAATATTTAATAACAGCGTGGGGGTGCTTGAGCTGGGTTAGTTATTGATAAAGCCCTGGAGACCTGCAGAACAAAGATGCTGTGTGCTGCTGTGACAAATGCCTTTGTCTCACCCACTGAAGCTCAGCCTTACCTATAGCTGCGGATCACTCCACTTGTTTTTGTACTTACTCTATCAGCTGTATTATCTGAAGTGTGCTCTGAGTGACTGCAATGCTGAAAGGTCCCAGAGTTAATTGGCATTAAGAATGGTGTAGTATTATTAGGTGTACCTTAATGTAACAATCTCCATTTTCATGTATTTACTCTGTACTACTGAGTAAACGTGGAGATAAAAGAAGGTGGAATTAGCACTTCTCTTGCTTGTGCTAAAGCCAAGCTGCATTATTTTCTTTTCTGTGGGCTTAGGCCTAAAAGTAGCTCAGGTATGTGCAAGTTTAAACAAGACGAACCAGGGCCCCATTAAAAATTACTCTCTCCTGGATAATATTCAACACAGGATTAATAGTAAAGAGGCTGATGTCATCTCAAAGCTCCTGTGACCCTTTGCACTTCTTTAGCACGTTGCTGAAATAAAACATTTGTTACTGAGAAGACCTTTCCTGGTGGAAAATCTGATGCAGCCATCTTTCCAAAAGCAGAGAGGGGCATTTGGAGCAGCGTGCAAAAAAAAAAAAAAAAAAAAAAAAAATTGGGTATTAAAAGCTTAACCTGAGAAACCACCTTCTCCTAAGAATAACCTGGCTGCTGCATGGTGTGCCATGTGTGATCCCTGCCATGTCCTGCTCGTGGACTCATGCTTTGCAGGGTGTCCAGCTCCTGTGGCCCTGCAACACGGAGCAGACTGGTCACGCCGTGACTTTACCCATGCAGGTGGGAAGGCTCCCTCCTCGTTCATGGATGGTGTTGTATGGGTCTTCCAGGGGTGCCATTGTAGACACCGCGGTGGAATTGCTCCTAATTCATGCCAGGCTTGCCTTGGCTGGGAATAAAAGGACTGTGAAAGAGTTTGGTGGTTTTAGATGCTATCAGTGATGTTACAAGGTCCCAGCGCTGTTCCTGCAGAAATCTCTCTTGCGTTTTAGCATTAATTTTATCTTCCTGGCTAGGCTGGGCTCCGAAACCCTGAATTGTCCCTCAGGGGCTTAGACGAGTCATGTTCTGCACTGCACCAGCCTAACTACTGCCAAATTGGGCTGGAAAAGGGCTGGATTAAACCAAAGTGTCATTCTAGGCTCTAAGGTTACGAACAGGTCTCTTGATAAGGAATTGGGTATGCTATAAAATAATTTTATAGTGACTCTCATCTCTGAATCTTTATAAATGTTAATTAGCGGATTACGTAAGATCTGTTAACTAATTTCCCCTGTGCCTGTAGGGACAGGTAAATATTACAGTTCTGCCCTGATGCACAGTCTGCGACATTGGGAGGGCAAGTGCGTTGTGATGGTGTTGGAGCCTGCGTTTCCTCGTGATCTTGCTCACACTGGCTTTTTTCAGTGGTTTGTTTCCCAGGTATAAACCCTCACCCGTATGAGAGCCTACCTTAGGGCAGCCTGGGGACGTTACTTGGGCAGCTCTGCAGTAGGAGTGAGGGAGCATTAGGTGGCTGGCAATATTCATCTCGTGCCTCCACACAGTGGCTGGTTATCAGCCCCAGGTCCAGCCTCTGCTCATTGCTTTTTCTTCTCTCCGAAGGTCTCCTTTTAGTTTTATCTTGGGAATCCATTGTGATACTGTTGCTCTTTCAGGGATGCTGAAGATCAACTACCTTTGGAGCAAAGGCTTGTAGTTACAGCCTGTGAGTGTTCTTTTTAACAATATCGATACAGCAATGAAAATACTTTTTTCAGCGTTTTTCTACAGTAATCACGATGAGAAACAATGTACAAAATCCCCCATTAAGCTAACAGCTACCTGCCTAAATGTCTCTTCCCTGGAGAGCCTGGGGGCCTCAGCCCTGATTCGAGGGTTAGTTCCAAGTGGGGTCATGTGGGAAGGGGTTATCACCATTGCTGAAGTAGCCTTTTCATTGCTGTATCGGTAAGTGAAATCTTGTTTTATTGGCTGTATACGCTGCTTGCTGCTGTTTCTGTGCAGGGGAAAAAAATCAAATTATGCTGATTTGCTGTGCCCTAAAAAAAGAAACACAACCACCACCAAACCAGGAGTACCACAAAGCATAAGGCAGCCAAGTCCAGCGTGAACTCCCCTGTGCTGGGTGAGGGTTGGTGCCAGGGCTGAGCAACCTTCTGCAATGGAAAGTATCCCCTTGGAGACGCAAATAAGCATGAGAAGATGCTGACAAACCTAATCTTCTGGCCCGAAGCTGGTGGCTGAGAGTTTAACAGCTTCCCAATGATGGATGTAAGTTTTATTTTTGGTGCTGCTGGAGGTGAGTTGCGCTGACACTGTGGCTGTCCCAAAGGGTGCAGCCATCCCAGCTGGGGAAGCCCTAGGGGCTGGCTGGGTGGGTGGAATAGTCCCCAGACCCCTGTCCCATATGTGGGGAAGGTGAGGAGGAGCCCTGGCTGGCAGGGTTTGCTGCAGGAGCAATAGCTTTGGTGCCCTTTGGGCCAGGTACGGGGAGTGGTTTGTTGTGAGTGGCTCTTGAAGGGGATGGTCCATCAGTCCCCATGTGGCTTTAACAGCCCATTCAGCACCAATTCTGCCAGATGCCCGTGTCTCGAATCTGAGCATGTGGCACAGGAAACCCTTGCGGCATCATAGCTGGAGGCCTTTGAATGCAGCCTACACAGCAGCCCGGAGCATCTGTGCCCTGGTCCTGCATCCCCACCTGCAGCACCCGGGCGCTCTCACACTGCAGTGGCTGGGGAGGTGCCTGAGGCACTGGCATCCTTGCTCTGCTGATGGGACATGGGTGTACCTGCCCACACTGGGGGATGGAGCTGGGTGGCAGGCACACCACGGTCCCAGAGGTGACAAAACTCCTGTCCCATAAGGGATGTCACCACAATGAACACATCCACTGTGGAGCAGCTGCTTGTCACCTGCAGAAGCTCGTTAGTGTGGACAAGTGATGTTCCTTCGTCCAGACAGCATTTTCTGACTGTGTTAAGCTCTTTAGATGGCTTCTTAAAATTATTTTTATTGTTCTTGCTTGCACATCTTGAAGTCTCTGAGGATCATGAGAAGCGACTGGAAACATCCAGAGCGCAACTGTCTCCTGCAGGAGGGTGGTTAGGGGCCTGGACAAGGCAGGGGAGGGGAAGCAGGTGGGCCTGTGCTGGGGCATGGGCTCTGTGGCCATCCTGGGCACCTTCCCCTGGCCCCAGCCAGGGACTTGGGCACCTCTCCAGTAAATCCCTGCATAACAGAAAAATGTCACAGGACAAGTTGTGCCTGTTCTCCCAAGATTAGTTCTGAAATAGCATGGAGAGAGCAGAGCTGCTTTCATTAGTACGTGCCATCAGTGCTGGGCCCCTGGTGCCACAGCTCCTGCCAGGTCAGAGCAAGGGGTGGCTTGGAAAGTGACAAAATCGACCTGTCCCCTTCTCTGTGCACCCATCTGCTCTTTAAACCAAAGGCTGCCTTTTCTTTCCTGTGCTGTATTGCATGTGATGAGGTTTTGCAGCTCAGTCTATCTTCTGCAGTGCTACTTGGTGTCTTGTTGGGGATTTTTTGTATGTAGCTTTCTGCAAGGTGCGTTATCTCACCCAAACTTTCCTTCACCTAATAGGGCCCTACATCGTGGTTAATCCATTTCAAATTATCCCCAAATAGCTGCTTTTGCACTTGCAATGTTGTACTATTGTAAGTATTTAAAGCATAACACAAGGCTCTTGGAGCAGCCAGTCTTGGTGTCACCTTTTTCAGGTGTTATTCCATAGGAGATGTGGAGGAAACTACTGCCAATGATTAATCAGCAGCAAAGGCTCTGCCTTAACCTCTTCAGGTGTGTGAGCAGCAAACATTTTAACCCTTGAATAGCACAAGTGCCTAAAGATGTTTACAGACAGAGATATGAAATAAGTGGGACAAAAGACAAGGGGGGGAATGGGTTGTGGTTCAGTGTAACACTGAACACTGTGACACTGGCACTAGTGATGGTGCCTTTCACCAGCCAGCTCTGCCCCTCAAGGGAGCGCTGGGGCACTTGGGTGTGCAAAGGGGAGATGGGATCGTGGCTCTTGAGCAGTGGCGGTGCTGGACTTGAAATCATGTTGCTTTTTTTTTTTTTTTTTTTTTTTTTTTTTACAAACAGGATATAGTGGTTTAGCTCACTAGGTAAATATGGACAGCTCGGAAACTGGAAAGCTTTCCTGTTTCACAAGGGCTTGCAAAGCTGTGCTTGGGAGAGTGCTTATCTGGCCCGTGCTTAGCTGTGGGTTTGACCTTCTGTGCTCGTTATTGCAATTTCCTCTCAACAGCTGACATGCAGAGGGCAAAGTTGTGCTGTTTCTACTGAAAAATCTTCCTCATTACAGAAAATCCTTAATTTCTAATGTGGGCTTTGGCAGGTTAGCTGGGAAGGCAGAAGATGGGGCAGAGCTCACCCATCATGAGAAGCAGGGAGGGATGCTCTGAAAGCTGCTGTGTGTAACCGACTGCAGAGCTGTCATCTCAAGGGAACAGGAGGTTGTGATGGACTTAGCAGGAAAGATTTATGCTTGAAACATTTCCCTCCAGCTCTGTTTTGGAAAAGCGTCCCTGAGAAGTTGCTCTTCCCCTGGTCAGGGTGGTGCTGGTGTCTTGTGTATGTTAAGGATACTACCCTGCCCTGGGGAGGAGGGTACCTGCCTGGTTTTTAGAGGATGCTGTGTGTTACCTTTGCTTTAGAGTCCCTTGCTTGGAGGATGCTACATCATTAGCAAAGACGTGAGACAAACCTTACTGTGGCGCTCTCTGATTTTATTTTTTCAGTTATGGGTTCATCACAGGACTAGTCTTTGCCATGCAGGGGGGCAAACAGGAACACTTGTGCTTGTTCCAAGGGTGACTCCTGCAGCTCGGGATTCATGCTGGGATGTGAGTGATAAAAATGAAGTTCCATAGAGGATGCTCTGTTTCCAAAATGGATATAAACTGACCCAAACTGAGTTCTGAATCACTGCTCAGCAAATGGGGGGGTGGGGAGGAACCCTGCAGTGTCTTGGCTTTGTGGCTCCAGTTGAAATCCCAATATGCCAACAGCGATGGTTCACAACTCTGCTTGTCCCCATAGGTATTTATAAAGCCTAACATGTCCCTATAAATTAGGCAGCCAACGTGTTTTACAAGCTCCCTCGTATGATTTTTTTGTGAACTCATGCAAGATAAAAGTATTACTTGTAATGAGGCCCTATGTTATCTGAGAGCATCTGGTAAGCATAAGAGTCTGCCTTGTAAATGCAGATACACTGCTGAGTTGCACAGCAAGGCAGGGATGGTTGGGGAGGTGGTAAAGTGAAAACCCAAAACCTGCTTCCCTGGGCAGCCCTTGCACAGTGTGGAAGCCCACTGTGGGGCTGAGCAGAAGTGATGCCTTAGGGGACTGGATTTCCTATGGGAAATGTGAATTAGTTTCTGCTGTTGGCTGCGATGGAGAGTTGCTGGGTTCCGTTTTTGCCCATATGTACTGAAAAGAGCTGAGAACCATTCTGGAGGGCTGCTGTGGTAGTTTCAGGGTGAGGAAGAGCTGATTCTGGTCATCGTTCCCTATCCTGGACTGGTTCCTGCCATGCCGGGTGTGCACCCCAGTAGGATGAGAGCTGCTTGCTCCAGCTGGTGAAGCTCAGCCTGTCGAGGCCTCCCCATCGCTGTCTGTAGGCAGAGTTGCACCCTGAAAGCAAACAAAGCATCAGGTTTGAGTTCCATGCCTCTTGTCTTTTGCCATGAGACATAGAGGCATTTCTCCAAGTGGCCCAAGTTTAAATAAATCACAAGTTTGAATTCAAACTGCCCTTGTTGATGCTTTAGGTACGGCAGGGACTTTGTTTAGCAGATGTACAAATCTTCTGGAGCCAGCCCGTTGGCACGATGGTGAAGTTTGTTGGCCGAAACCATTTTGCTGACCACAAGCTTTGGGTAACTGCACACATTTTCCCCATGTTTATGTTTTCCTGTGAGCCTGCTGGCAGGTTCAGGCTTGTGCTGCATCTGACATGGAGAATTTCGGCAGTATCAGGGCTTTATAAAGGCAGTGTGGCCAGGCAGACTGGGCAGAGCTTGCTGCAGATGGCTCTGCTGGGGATGCCAGTGCCTCGTGCCATGTGGGGTGGTTTCTTATCCAAAGGAATTCTGGAAGTTGCTGTGTGGGTGTTGCACTAGTGAACAGGCATGATCTGCAGATGTCTGTGCAGCCACGAAGTTGGCAGCTGGGTCTGGCTGTAGCTGGGCTTGGGGCGAGGGGATTCTCTAGCCACCAAACCACAGCCAGCGTGTCTGTGCTGTAGTGGGGCTAAATGGTAATAGTGCTGCTGGCTTCCACTGTGGGGTGAGACTGGAAATACCTGCGTGCAGACATGGCTGGGCTCTGGCACAGCGCTGGGGTAAACGTTCTTTGTTCTGTCTGGGTTGAGAAGCTCTGTGCAGAGATGATTTTTGAGAAATAAAACCGGCTTTTCTTGTATGGCTTTTTCTACGTGCCCTGATGAAGGGTCTGAAGATGTTAAGTGCATCAGTAGATCGTATTGTGTAACTGGCACATCCAGATGTTGCCGGAAAGATTTGTCAAAGCTTGAGGAAAATTGCAGCTGTGCAAACTGCAGTGGAGAGGCGACAGGCACTGCCCTGAGGGCATGGACAGCCTGAGGTGAAGCTGGAGGTGCTTGAGACCTGGGTTGGAGGCTCAGCCAGAGCTGAACCCCAGACCAGGCAATAGCTGGGTGAATTTCTCAAGGAAAAGGTAACTATGTCGCACTCGTGGCTGGAGGGACAGCCAGCAGCACTAGGATTTGGGGCATGTCCACAGCACTGCCAGAAAACCCCATGAGCTTAGACACAGCCAAGCAACCAGCATGTTGGTGCTGGTCTGTGCCTGGGGACAGCCTGAACCGACCTCTGCTAAAACAATGCTGATTTTCTCCTTTTGATAATACTAATCTTGGTGGTGTCCCAAAAGCCTTACCCAATGGCTTTGAGCTTTGCCTTGCTGTGAAACTTTCCTTCTAAAATGGTTGTTCTTGGAACAAAGTCATCCCTGGAGTAACTTCACTGATGGTGAGCTTGACAGGAAAAATCTGGGCTATTTAAGGCTGCAAATCTCTGCAGTTCTTAGGAACTTGCTCATGTGTACAAACAGCTCAGATATAATCAACGGCAAAAACACGCTGTTTCTTTTGGAAGCTGTTTACATAACATTTCAGCAGTGTTTAAACTAAGATTTACTTGTACAGAAAGGCTGCAATGTCAAAAAGCAAAGCAACGTTACCTTTTGACAGAAAGGATGGGGGAAGGCAGCCCTCTCTGCCAGCAGCGGGGCTGCAGCCTCCCCCACGCTTGTGTAGCACCCTGCTGCGAGCGCTGCTTTCTGGGAGGGTTCGTGATTCCTCAGGGAAAATGAAGACGCTGGGATGAAGGTTGGTGTTTGTGGTCGTATGAATGCGAACAACCCAGCTGTGGCTTGGTGTAAAAGATACCTTCTCCCCAGGTGCTCACCCAGAAAAGCTAACCAGGGGGTTAGGGAAGAGAGCTCCAGGGTGGGATTATGTAGAAATACAGACTTCTCGGAGTTTCCCATTTTTAGCTTGAGTTTTGAGTGGCAGCCTGAACACCTGAAACAGCTAGATAAGTCTGGGGAGTTACTTCCCTGTTTCAGTTATGGTCAGTGTTCCATAAAAACCTTTGGAAATGAAGTAAAGGAACACCCTCCCTCTACAGAGAAGCTCGGATAAAGATGCGAAGTAGCTAGAGAAAAAAAATCTCCCGCACAAGCGGGACTATCCCTGTGCTAAGGGCTGCAGCATCCTGCGCTGAAGGTTGGTGAGATGATGGAAGTGGCATTTGGGATGTGTGTGATGTGGGTTTCTCTGACAGAGCGGGTTAAGCTCCCCCAGGTTCTGGGTCCTGAACACATCCTCTTGCTGAGCAGGCTCAGCTGGCAGCTTCAAAGGCTGCACAGTCCAAAACAAAAACCTCAATAAAGGGTTCAGCCATGAGAAAAATGTACGTATGCAAGAGGCCACGTGCCTTGCATATGCCTGATAAACCACTCCTGAATTTGTTCCTATTAAGTGTCAAAAAAAATACATCTCACGGTTTGGTCTTTCCTCTTCCTGTCGTAAAGCCAAAAGTCTGATTTCTAGGTCACATCTCTGTAAGTCGTGATAACTTACTTAAAATCATTTTGGAAATTACTTAAGCAGGTGCTGTCCCTTGGTGTGCATGGTTTGATTGAAGCCATGGATAGAGGCTCTGCTGAGACCTCTGCCTGGAGGGGAGGGGTGGGAAGGGAATGGCCACCGGGTTTCATCGGTTGCCCTGCAGGGCCTGGAAGGAGCTTGGATGTTGGAGTGGGCTGGGACTGTCTGAAAACTGGACTTTGCATGGAATCAGAGGGCAAAGCACCAACTTCCTCGATGCCTCCAAACATCAGCTTGAATTCTTGTGGAGGGATAACAGCAAAGCTAAGGATGTGCAAATGAGGTGCTGGGCAGACTTTTAAGTGGAAAAAGCGAGCTTCTACCCTTGTCTGGGCTCTGATAGCCAGCATGGGAAGCGAGCAAGAAGCAGTTCCAGAAAAAAACCATCAGTGTTCATAATAGCACTATTTTGAGTATACATCTAAATTCTCATGTAAATTGCTCGTGTAAAGCTCCAGTGATGCTTTCAATGACTCGAGTTGAGACCAGAAGCCTTGGAGATAAGATAGGAACCTCTTTTGCAGGTTGCCATTAGTGCATAGTTGTTAACTTTGCAGGCAACCTAAATCCTTCTTTATAAAATAGGGTGAGATGGAAACCCTGACTGTAGCTGTGCTGCACATCCTGGGAGCTGGTGGGATTCCACAAGACGTGACAGCTGTCAGACGCTTACCGACCAGCCCTTGAAACAGAGCCACTCAGGCTAGCGTTTCAGAATGGTGATATGATGAGGAAGAAAAATAAAATGATTTCACAAAAGCTGGTGCTTTTTTCTTTTGGGAGAGGAGTGTTCCAATGGGCTTTGGTTTTACCTGCGGGATCAGAGGATTTGGGCAGGCTCTGCCAGAGAAAACTGACTGAAGAAGGTAATGGTGGCTTAAGATTTGGGCCAAAAGATAATGTCTGTCAGATGCTTCTGGTCAATGTTGCAAAAGCCACTTGCTGCAGGTTTGTTTCCAGTAATCTGGGGCCAGAGACTGAACTGGGTTGTAAATGCACCTAGTGCAGCCAAAGGGGTGTCCTGCAGCGCGGGAGAGCCGGACCTTGCTGTCCGAGTCGCTGTCATAGGTGGAGAGTGTCAGTTCTTGGTAGCCATGTGTCTTGGTGCTCCGTGCACCTCCTTAATGCATCACCAAGAGTGAGTTCACTTCTCTGCAGGAAGCAGACCTTCACATGCATCTCTTCTGGGGTTTGTGGTTTGTTTTTTTTGGGGGGGGCTGAGATAAATGTGGGAGTGTATTACCCACAGCCATTCCATCTGGAGGTGGAAGTGTGTGGGATCTGGGTGAGACTTCCCCTGCTTCAGGGAATAACAAGACACTTCAAAAGATTCACGATGTGCATCAGCAGAGATGGGAAGGACAACAAGTCTCAAAGCAAAAAAAGGGGCAAAATATGATAATACAGATTCAGAGAAGCAAAGGGAGGGGCCAAAGCTGAGGAAAGGCTAATACAAAGGTCTGGTAAATGAGAAGAAATCAAAGTATAGTAAAGACAATGAGTTAAATCCCAACCAGAAAGGGAGAAGTAAGAAAAGCTGTTGTGGATGCAAAACAGAAGAAGGGTTAGGGCTGAACTTATGCAGGAAGCTGGATTAATTGCTCTCCCAGGGTCCTGCCTTTCTAGGCTGATAATTATTTCTTCTCTGTGCTAATACAAAATGCTGAGTGACATCAGGGATTAAACTGGCTGTCGTCAGAAGCAGGACCATGGGTTTGGACCTCTGCCTCCTCACCCTGCCAGCTTTCCCCTCTTCCCAGGGTGGGTATGTTGGTGTGACCCCTGGCAGAGCCTGTCCCCTTGCTAGGGGGACGGGCACCACGCTTACACAGCGTTTGAGGTTTGGGTCTTTGTCACTGTCTAGAAAGAAACTGCAGGACCAGTGTGCTGTGGCTTGGAGGGTTTGGATCCCAACTCAGATCAAAGGAAGCCTGGGGAGAAAATGCCCATGGGAAACAACAAAAGGATGTAGAAATGTGGCATCCCTGTTTCCCTTCATTTGGAAGGATAGCTCAGGCTTTGTAGCGTAACAGCAGAGGGAACAAAAAGTTGCATCCAGCTGCTGCTAACCATCAGGAGCTTGTGGAAAACACCCAGAGGAGCAAGGAGCATGTGTGGGGTGGATGTGGCCACTAATTTGTTCCACATGTGAAGCTGGAAAAAAAAAAAAAGTGTTGAAGAAATAGTGTCACTGTACTTACTCCAGAGCCATGAATGCAAGTGTGGTGTGGGCTTTCCTTCAGTGCTCAAAACACAAGAAGTTTGGCTGGAAAATGTTAGGAGAGAATCCTACAGGAACAAGGCTGAGGGCTAGTGTGGCCCCAGCATGCAGGATGGAGCCACAACATTTGGCTTTTGAGAGGTGATGGGGAGGTGGGTCTGGCTACTGGGGTCCTGCTTAACATCTGTTTCTCTGGATCTTCCTGGAAAATAACTTTACTGTTTCTTCCTGGAATAGCGGCACGCAGAGCCGTTAGATGTGTCTGAAATCTCTGTCCCATTTCCCCAGGGTGTCCTTGCAGGGGTTGGCTTTGGGCTGGTCACACTGGTGGGGACGGGGTAAACCCCATCCCCGTGGTGGTGGTGTGGATAGGGGCTGACAAGGTGACATGAGATTCACTGTAGTTTCCAACTTTGGTGAAATAACTAATTGGAGAAGCGTTAGTTTCTTGAGCTCATTGGAGGCGGCGGTGGCTGTCTCCTCTGCCTGTCACTGTCGATCTGTGCTGCTGTCCCCATGACGTGACTTCAGTTCCTGCAACACTTCTCCCAAAAGCTGGAAGTGAGGTGGGGATGGATGGTAGCAGGAACGAGCTGCCCTGTGCTGCTCGCAGGGGGAGAGAGCCCCTTGGACAGGGCAGCAGCTTGGAGCTGACCTCATGTGAACTTCTGCAGGACAGGGATGCCCAGATGTGAGAAGGTGGCTGATGGGGAATAGAGGGATTTGCGGTCTGCAGCCTGAAGCTGGCTAATAGAGAAGCTGTTTACAGTGATATCATGTCCTGTTTGTTTTTAAATGTTTGTCAACCATTAATTGTTTCCATTGAAGTATGTCACTGCGCTTCAGCTGCGAGACCAGTTCGAGCAAGATTTATTGGAGCAGACTTGTATTGCATCTGACAGAATAACGGGGGTAGTGCTTCAGGAGGGGCAGCGGGGAGCTTTCTCCAGTGGAAAGGTAGAAGATGTGGGTTTAAGCACAGGGCACGTCTATAGCTGAGATTTTGGGGTTTGATCTGGCACCCCTGAGGCACGGGAGGTACGGAGGCAGCCCCAGAGTGTGGTGTGCTCTGGCTGAGTGTCAGGGTCATTGGGTGGTTTAGGGGCAGTTGCACAGAGCAGCTTGTTCTGAAGATGGAAAAAAGAAGGGGGCTGAAATTGTGGCACTCTCCCACATGCTGAATTGTGTCAAATATGGATGTACGCAGGTGACCCCCTGGAGAAACTCCTGGCTTTCTAGGGTCGTGATGCAGATTGTGGTGGGAGGGCTGCATGCATGACCCTATGTATGGGCGCATCTGAGGGGTGGGAAGGGCACGTGCCTGGACCAGTCTGGGTCAGGGCCACCCACTACTCTTGGGCTGTGAGACACTTCTTGTCCTATTTATATAGTACTGAGGCGTCCCTGGTGCACCTGTCGCCTCCCTGGGGCAGTTTCATAGATTTTAGCGGCAGAAGAGCCATTAGGTCCAGGCTGCTCTGATGTAGGTTATAGACCTTCCCAGTTCTGCAGGGGCTGTGCTGGCTGGCTGCAGACTGCAAATCCTTGATGCAGGCTCGAGATGGGAGAAGCTGTTGTGTTCTTAAGTCACCTCCTCTAAATGGGGGTGATTAACATCTGCATCTGGTTCCAAGTCTGAACTCATTCTGGTCTGGAAAAGGGATGCTATGCCCTCTAGTCCTGGTGGCACTGAACTTCACCTTTCCTCCTCTGTAATCCTGGGCCACAGCGAGATCTTGTGAATCATTGTGGAGAGGACTTCCATAAGGAAGAGTTGCTCAACCTGGCTCTCGTCCAGAGCACTCGCTTCCCAGTTATCTCACTCATGTTTCCTGCAGGATTTGCCATATTGAGGCTTCACAGCCCACTGGGATGGTGGTGCTAAATGGGCAGGTGACAAGAGGACGAGGTGGCTTGTTGTTGTTGTTGTTTAAAAAAAAAAAAAAGGATGGTCTGTCTGACCCTGCTGTGGGTCAAGCCCTTGGCCCCTCCGTGCTGGGTTTGCAGTTCAGAGCAAAGGCTGTGATCAGGCCACAGCTGCAAAAGAGAAACCTGCCTGGAGGAGAAGGTGGCTTCCCTGTGTGCCCAAGCAGCTGGAGGTACACCAGGATGGGCAAGGCTTGGTAGAAGCTGGTCAGGAAGAATAAGTATCACAGGTCCTTGCTGCTATCTGGTGGGAAGGAACTTGCAGGTCCTCTGCTCCCAAAGGAGCAAAGAGGAGGGATCGACTCCAAGAGCCCACTCTTTAAAAATATTACTGCCTGATGTTCAAGTAACTTCTTGTCTTGTACTTAGTCTTGATCTAGGAATAAAATCTCTTCTGTCTGTGCGTCATTGAGCGACAGTAAGTTACCAGTGTTCCTGAACTCCAGACACACTCTTATTTTGGCCTTTGGCCCCAAGACCTGATATTTGCTTGTATTTACAAGCCCAGTAATTACTGTCCTGAACCTGTTATCAACGTAAATACATACAAGGGAAATTGCAAGGTTATGGTTGAAGCTTGCAGGCTTTTAGACTAACAAATATTTTAGCCTGAAGATATATTCAACTTTAGTTTCCTTTTAAGTGGCTCTGGGTAAGATGAGAAGTTGCCTGTCAAATTTGATGGGGTCAGTAAAATTCAACCATGTTCTACTGTAATTAACATTTGAAAAGAATTTGCTTAGGAATTAGCTGTTGGCAGTGAAAAGCACCTCCTTGTATGAAAACAGATCGAGCCCATCAGGGTCGATGCTGTCCTGTGCAAAGCAGTGTAGGAAGGGAAATCCATCTATTAACACTTGTCTTCCTGACAGTTACGTGAAGATTCATCATGGGATGCTGACTAGATCAACCACAAATGTCATCCCTGTGTCATTTAGAAATGCAATAATCATCCCAGCACACACTGAGTGGGAGAGACATTTCTACAGTGATGGGGGGGGGGCAAAAGCTTATAATTAAAAATGTTTAAAGAATGCAATGGTCTGAAAGTTGATTTGTTGCTTCCTGCTACGTGTTCTGATGGAATGGAGTGGTGGTCTTGCTGGGAAACCTCTCTGGCAGTATCAGAGTGGTGGTTGGTCTGCAGCTGCTGTGCTGCTGGAGAAAGCAGGAGCAACTGGGACTGCAATGTCACCTAGAAATCCTTGTTGGGGTCTGGCCCCTTGTGGTGACAGGTCTGAGGTGACAGGTTCCTGATGTGAGTTTAGTTAGGTCTAGGCTGGTGGTGGCAAGCTGTGGGCTAGCATCTGTGCCAGGCTGCAGTGTGACTTTGTATGAGGCATCAGCATCCCTGGGACATGCGTGGTCCTGGCCTGCAGCAGTTGCAGGCAAAGCGCTCCGTGGGGTTTGCACCCTCCTGGGAGGGTGAGGCTCTGACAAAAGGCAGCTCTGCTCTTGCGTACCATGAGAAGGTCTCAGAATAAATGGCAATCCAGAAAATTAGGGGCCACCTTGCAGGAAAAAAAGAAAGAGGCTTCTGGTTCATTTCTCTGTGGTCCCCAATCCCTAAAGCATGGATGATGTATTAGGCTTTCTACAGTGCCCTCAGACAAAAGGTATCTGAGCATGTTGCCTACTGCAGAGACAAAATAAAGTAGCACCCAATCTTGTTGCTTTGGCCAAGTTATTTTTCACTGTAAAGACCAGTAAAATTTCAATTTTTTCTGAGTGGCAGGAAAACAGCCCTTTGTCATCATCACTTAGTGACAACTACTCAGACTTCAGATTTCAAAGTGCTAAGGGGGGGAGGGGGGAAATCTGTTTTATTGAGATCACAGGGAAAATGAGGTTTCAGTTTATCAAAGGTTTGGCAGTTTGGCTCAATCTGCCCATTTCTTTCCTAATAAATAATTTGACAGGTTTTTTTCAGGGAACAATAGTGTTACTTAATAGTGCTCTGTAATTAAGGCTGAAATGTATTGATAGAAACCCAAAGGCTTTTTCAGTTGGCATGGATTAGAGCATGGTGTCAGGAGCTGGTTTCAGAAGGTGCTGGGCTCAGCAAGCAACGATGACTTCTGATAGCTTAAGTGCCATCTCTGAAACTTTAATGGCTTTGAGGTACAGCTGCCTTCTTTCTTCTTCTGTAGCTCTGAGTAAGACACTGTGTGCTTGCTGTTTGGGGACTAGGTGATTATTTTTTTTCAATAAGCTCTAAAAAGCAAACATTAGTGAGGAGTGCGAAATGTCAAGTACTGGTAGATACAGCGGATTGGCAGTGTTGCTGTTAATTAGGCTAATCAATGTGCCAGTGCAGTTATTAATGCTGGGGACAGGTGATGAGATTAAAGAGCATCTGTTTTGTTGTGCTACTACGTAACTGGCGGAGAGCTGATCTTCTGCCCTTCTGAACATCTCCACAATACCAGTGTAGTAAAAAACAACCCGGCTGTTTGGAGTCTTTTGCCTTTTAGTAGTGAGTTATGGGCACTTTCCCCAGTTTCCCTTTCTGGATTTTGGCAATAGCTGTGTGCAGTGTGGATGCTTGAGCCCTGCAGATCCCTGGGGCTCAGCTCCACAAGCCCATCTGCCTGGATGCATCTATAGGTCTCACAAGCGGAGTGCAAGAGGCACGCTGCTGAGCTCTTCACTTGCATGGCTTTGAGCCCCAGTTTCACTGGGGAGCTGCTCCCAGTGTTTAGAGGAGTCAGGTTTGGGAAGCTGAGTCTAGGAGCATCTGGATAAATTATGCTGACTTTTAATCCCTGCAATGAGCAATAGCACTGTCTACAGCTTCTTGTGGTGCCTTTTTGAGATACACATGCAGGTGGCTGAAAAAATAGGCTGCTGTGTTCCTAAATGAGGGGGCTGGGCTGGGGGCACTCGTGCAGCTCAGCCAGGCAGCAGGGAGGATACGCAGCACCGCACCAAACCTGTCACACCTATTCGGGGCAGCTGGAGCAGCCTGTGCTTGTGCAAAGCAGCGTCTGGGCACTTCTTGGCACTGCCAGAGGTCAGCCTGAATAAGGAAAATGCTTGTGGATTTATTCCCTAAGCAAAACTCCATGGGGCCATAAAAAGTCTAAAATAATTGCAGGGATTGTCTTGTTCCTACAACACCCCCCACGTTGTCGGAGCTTTACAGACGCGACATTGTTCATGGTTGGAGCTTGCATTCAGCCCGGTGCCAAGTGGGTGCTGTGCCTCCTCTGCCAGTTTCGACTGTGGGCAGCAGCAATGCTTTTTTTTTGCTTTTTTTGCTTTTTTTTTTCTTTTTTCCTTTTTCCTTTTTCCTTTTTTCTTTTTTTTCCTTCTTCCCTCTTTTGCCTTTTTCCTCTTTTTCCTTTTTCTTTTTTTTCTTTTTTTTCCTTTTTTTCTTTTTCTTTTTTTCTCTTTTCTCCTTTTTTTTCTTTTTCTTTTTTTTTCTTCTTTTTTTTTTTTTCCAACTAAAATGCCAGAATTCTCTTTCCCTTAGGGCATGGCTCATTTGGGGCCACCGCTTGTGGTAAATGGCTCGTTTCCCCTTTGCCAGGTCCCCACCAGACCCAGCTCAGCTTTAGTGCCACCAAACTGCAAAGCCACAGAGGTTACAGAGCAGAGCTGGGCTGTGTGCCTGGCCACCACCTTCCTAGGAGCTTCCCTACACCAATTAAGATGTCTGGGTCCCTTGCTGGGGTTTGAGAATGTGGTCCCATGTGGCAAAGGAGCTCTGGCTCCCAGCTGCTAATGCCTCCAAACTGCCTAAAACCCTCGGAAATGGGTTTCTGCTGCTGAGCTGGAGAAGTCAACTTGTTGGCCAACAGAGCTGGTGGACCCTAGCTTGTGTCTTCATCAACACAGGTGTCCAGGCAAGGTGTTCAGAGCCTGATCAAATGAGATGCTTCAGTCGGCTGGTGGTTGGCTGCATGTCACCTCCTGCCCTTCTTCATTTTCTGGTGGCACTCGCAGTATGTGGATGCCAAGCATCTTGCAAGGGACTTTTCCAGCTCCTGTAGAACCAAATAAACCATATTCATTTATTCTGATTTAGCTGATCAAGCAACCTTATCTCATGGATCTTGCCTGCTAAAGTCCACCCTGCATGTTTGGACGTGCACTGGGTGGGTATGAGCAGAGCGTGGTGGGGATCAACTGGCCCTAACCAGCCTCTGGGGAGGGGGATTAGGCTGTGCTGCTGTGCAGGGGCCGCTCAGCTCTGCTCCAGCTTGCTGGTGCCATGCAGCTGCTCTGCAGAACTGATGTTCCCTGTTGACGCGGTGCTCAGGGTCAGCTCCACTTGGTCGAGACCATCTTTAAGATATCCTCAGAGCATTTTCTTGGGCAAACATGCTTTCTCTTCCACATCACTGGGTCTGAGTTATTTGGGCTTTCTGATGTTATCTCTTCTGAATTAGTTTACCATTGTTGCTGCCTCAGGGATGTTGCTGGGGTAGCAAAGCAGATTTATAAGTTTTGTTGCTGTCCTGCAAGGCTGGTGTTGGGAAAGCTGACCTTGGTTTTATAGCACTCCTCTGGATCTGTCACTTCCACAGTAAAATGGCAAGAAGCCTTCTTCTCCAACAAGGGACATCATTGGATTTGGCTTTTGTTGTGCTGACAAAGATGGTCTGTGTAAAAAGGAGATGAGAAAAGACCAGGCAGAGGGAGGGTCCTTCAGGGTGGTGGGTCAAGGACCAGCCAGGGCTGGGCATGTGCCAGTGTGCACAGTAGACATCCATCTAGAAAATTAATCCTTTAATTTCCCCTCATCAAGCAGGTTGAAATAATAATAATAAAGAAAAAGGCTTTCTCATGGTGATGTGAGCTGTAATTCAGGGCAACCTTTTTCATTTAGCATTCTCTCCTGCATAAAGGTACTGTTTCTTGTTCCAGAAGAAGCTGCATTTGAGAGGAGTAATGAGCTGCCCTGGCAGGACTACAAAGGGCTTCGGAGGAGCAGGTACGCGGAGGATGAGGTAAGTGTTGTCGTTTGGGTGAAATAGGTGTGGAAAGTGCACTCTGCACACGTTAGTCTTCAAAGCCAGCAATAATTACTGCATTTGAGACTGTATCAGCAGTCAGGGCTGTGATTCAAGTCAGGCAAGAATACTTTGTGTAGTGCTTTTGTTCTCCAGACATCCAAACTCCCCATCGGTTTGCCCCGTCGCAACCGAGGAACGCAACTGGAAGTGTTGTGGCTTTGAGTTGGCGATCGTTTTCTGTGTAGCCCTGTCTTTGATGCATTCATTCGGGGTGCCCTGTGAGTCCGTGAATATGACTAGACTGTAATTGCTTTTAATCACAAAACCATGAAAAGAGAAAATGAGAAATGGGGTGGGTGGCAGCAAGACAGATCTTGCATGGCGCTGGCAGCCGAGAGGTCTGTCTGCATGGTGGCTCCCGGCAGGTCTCGGCTGCCCGGGAATGCTGCTCTTCATCCCACCTCTCTTCCTTCTGCCTCTGCAGTCACTGCAGAAGCTTGGATTTGAACTGGTGTTGTGGGGCAGGTGTCTCCAAGATGATGTGTACTTTTTTTTTTCTGTAAACGCGTGCAAAATATAACATTGTTTGGTGTACGGAGCCAAGAAACTGCTCTCAAATGGGGATTCACGATAGATCTCAGTGAATGAGATCAGCATGTGCTGGTTTTACAGGAGAGAAATGGGTGAAGTGACTTGTCCTGGGTCACCAGCAAGCTAGTGACGAAATTAAGGAAAATGTTCTGATGCATTGAGTTGGAGCTACAGAGCTACATCACCCCTGTGCACCCTTCTTTAACTAAACCATGGTTTTCCTACACAATCCTATCAAACGATGCTTCTCAGTGCATTCCCCAAGGATGCTGAGGTGGGCCGTCATAGTAAACATTTAGAGCACAGAGCTTTGGAACCAATGGGGTTGGGGGTCTTCTGCAAGGGAAGTTCATCTCCAGGCTTGGGGGATGCTCAAGGCTGCTGCTGTCCCCCTGTGCCTTCAGGACGGGATGCAGCCATCTCCCTGGAGTATGTGTCTCCTCTCCCGGGGGGGGGGGGGAGATTCCCAAAATGGTTGCGGTTGCCCCTGGGGTTCAGATATTAGCATTGCCGCTGCCACCCTCATCCCCAGCTGAGCCGTGGCCCAAGGCTAGACTGCTCAGAGACAGTCCCAGTTCCGCAGCCCGACTGTCGCTGATCCGGAGAATGTCCCTTTTTGTAAACTGTGGGGTCACTTTCCCTGCTGGGAACGGCTTTAAAGAGCAGAGGCCCCGGAGCACACAAAGACAGCGTCAGATGCTCCATCATCCGCCGTCGCCAGTTTCATCTCAGAGCATAATAGTAATGAAGGGAAATGGTCTAATCTTTCCTCAAAGGCACTTGGTGAAACTTTTCTCCCTAAAGAGCTCTTGTGCCCTGGAACAATAAATGCCATGGATGCGCTGCCAGCCTGGGGTTGTTAATCGTATTCAAACCCGTGGGCATTTCTTTCCCAGGGCTGGTGGGGTCTCGGCACCTCTCTGGCCGCTGCCTACGCGGGCTGGCGACGGCAGGTCTGCTGGCATGAGCAAGGGTGGGTACCACAGGGTCCGATGCTTCGGCCGCGTGATGACTTCTGAGCCGGCGCGTCCCCCCGCACAATGCGCCAGTATGGCGAAGCGCAGGAGGAATGCGGCCCCGGGGCACCGTGTCACCAAAGGCAATCGGGGTCTTGCTGGAAAGGTCAGGCAAACGAAACACAGTGGAGCTTGTCTGGCAGACAATAAGGGATGTGTTGACGCAGGATGAATGAGCTGATCTAGTGGATGTCAAATGTTTATTCTGGGTTTCCATAGAGTGGTCAGACGAGGACTGATGCCTCCGTTCTCCCTCTGGGCGGTAAAGACTGCTGTAGAAGCATCGGGGCTGTTCTGGTGGGATGGGCTGCGGTGAACCTGGGTCTTTTCACTTCTGCCACCTTTGTGGCCAAAACCAGGTCTCACACAAAGCCAACAGCACTAGCAGGAATGATGGATGTCACCTTAGTTGGTGTTCCAGGGATCCCATTATCCCATTCAAACCCTCTCTCAGAATTCATTTAACCAATGCAAGCATCTGTCACTAATTCTGTTGTGCATCATAATGCCTTCCAACATGTCGAAGGTCCCCCAGTCCTGGGTAGGACAAAGGGCCGGATGGTGGCAGTTGAAGAGGCATCTGTACTGTCCCCACGGAACAGTTTCCGTGTTGCTTATGGTTATGAGCTGCTCTTGTAACCCTGCAGCCAGAGTATTTGATGAAATGGTTGCAGCAGCCCAGGTGGTGCTTTGAGGTGGATCTGAGCAGTGCAGGCACATCGTTAACATGCTCTACATATACAATCTAATGCACTGTGGAGTCAATGGGTATTTTTTTCCTGTTTAACTTACTTGGGCTCTGGACAAAGTGGGGAAAGAGATCTGTTTATTCTTACTGTACAATGAAGTGAAAGAATAATTTCCTTAAGCCCTGAGCTGCAGCAGCGAGAAGATGGACTTCATCAGCACTCCAGTGCTGCCTGTGGGGAAACTGGGATCTGCTGTGCACGGATGCTGTTATGTGTCCGTGGTGTTTGTCTGGAGCTGCTTGACTCTGTGTGCTGCCCGTAGAAGGATGCATCCAGGGCCATGGATGGTGCTTTTCACTGGCTTGGGAGGAGAGAGTAAACATGATCTCTGGCAGCTGTATGAACTGAGAGTGCCAGTCCCATGTGGACCATGAAATATGGGCAGTGTGGTGTTCACCATCCATAGGCACTGCAGCGACAGGATGCAGGGACACTGCTCTTCAGCAGAGCAACTTGGTAGGAAAGAGGACTTGTGTGAAGCTGTTAGGGCAAGTGAGGCAGGATCAGGTGAGACCCGAGCCCTGCATCTGTGCTGGGCAGCTCGGTGGCCCATTGCACTTGTACGAGCTGCAGGGACTGAGGAGGTCTGCAGCCTGGAGAGTGTGACTCGTGCTTTGCATCCGCTCCTCTTGCCAATGCTACAATCCCATTTATTAGAGAGAACTTCACAGGCTTTTAATATATGTTCCTGGGTTTAATTTACAACTTGGGGAAAGATAGACAAGGTGACAAAGTGAACCGAAATATGAAATTACTTTAATTGCAGAGGAGGACAGTTTATAGGCTTCAGAATCCAAGTAATTTATTTTAATGATCTCCTCTGCCCTCAACGCATAATTACCATTCCCATTTAGAGTTGGTTTCAGTAGAGGTATGCAGTGAAAGCTGGTTGGACCTGTTCAGACAGCAAAACTTTTGGCAACTAATAATCTGAGATGAAAAACGAATTAAAAGCAAAATATATTGCAATGTCAGAAACACTTCTCACTTAAGATGCTGTTTTTTGCTTAGTTTCCTAGAGACAGCTGTGGTCCATCTAAAAGCAGCAATCCAAGGCGCATGGCATGCCTGGTTGAGTTCATTTCCAAACCTACATGGTAAAACACTTGGAAAATCCTTAGGAGTTGACACAGGGGCCAATGGGTAGTATGTCCTTTGTGGAGAGAAGATGGGAACGTTTTCTTTCTCTGCCATTTGTTATATTGGTGGGTTGAACACTAGAGGTGGTAGTAACAAAAAAAAACCCCAAACCGAAGCAGTGGACTTTAAGACAAATGGGTACTGGATTTCTTGCATGAATATTTGCTTTTGACTAGTCACACTTAAAACCAGCTGTGGATTTTCATCCCCTGTGGAAGTGGGGCTGTCCATGAGCAGCTCCAGGCTTGCTTTCGTGGCATTTGAGGTCCCACAGCGCAAAAAAACTGTGGACGTTGTTGAAGTTTCTTGGTGGGTGATTTGGCACATGAATGCCTTGGTTCTTCCTGATTTTTTTCTGGTGTAGCGCTGTGGCTGTTCATATGGGTATGGTCTGGCACGAGTGGCTGCTGGAGGTGTGATGAGACTTGATCTACCTTCCCTTTGAAGGAGGCTGTCTTGTAATTACCTGGCTTGGCTCAGCTCTGCCTTCACATCTCTGCTTCTCCAGTGTTCAAGAGCTCTCCAGCTGAGCTTGGCCTGGCTTATTCGGAAGAAAAACACTGATGCCTTCAGAAACCTGAGCACAATGCTGGGCTCTTCTTCTGGCAGGGTGGTAAAGTGGGAGGAAATTGGGTGTAACGTGAAGAAGCTGGAAAGCAATGATGAGCCCAGGCTGGTGGGACACATGCCAAGGAGTGGGCTGTGCAGCCAGGCTGATGTGCCTTCCTGCGGGGAAAAAGAGGTGAAAATACCTTTTTCTTGTAAGGATCATTAAGTTCCTTGGATTGGACAGTTGTGGCACAGAGCCCACCAAGTGTAGTCTTCCTAGGGTGTTTCTTGATTATTTTCAGGTGGTGGGTTTTTTGGTTTTTTTTAAAACCACAAGGATGGGCTGTAGACCAAGTGATCACAGAAGCCCTTAAAGTCTGTTAGCTCTCCTTGTGTAAAGTGGTCACAAATATGTGGCAAAATGGGACAAAATCCAAAGACACCTGGTCCCTCCATCCCCCTGGTGGAACAGGCTGGCTGGGATTTCACGTGGCCCTGGCTGAAGTCACGCAGCACCAGAGATCAGGGATTCAGGAGTGCCATGGGACACCAGACCCTAAAATTCACCTACCCCCTAGTTTCTCAGACCATGCTGGCGTTGGGTCTGGGCTGGACCCACCTACCACAAGTGCCGGTGAACTGCACGTGCCCAGGGGCACAGCAGCTTGTCCCAGTGCTGGCAGCAGCTTGCTGGTATGGAAAGCCAAGGATCTGAAAAGCTAGAGTTTCCCAATGTTGGCACTTTGCTGAAATCTTTGAGCTTGATTTGTTATCTAAATGTTGGACTGTTGGATTTGAACTGCAGCAGGTAGAGCCGGCACTGGAGCTGGTGCAGCTCTGTGGGTTCACAGCTGCTGGTAATCTGGGCTGGAAGACTTACCAGTAACAAGAAATAGTAAATTAATTTTCCTGAGTAGCTCTGTCTTCTTGGCCAGATCAGTCTCCAGAATGAAGTGCTCCTGGCCTGAAGGAGAAGTGCGACATTCCTCCCCAAAACGAAATATCACAGGTCCATCACGCACCCACCCCAGCGCTTGGACAGCCTTTCTGGCCCACTTCCCATGCCACCTCCAATGTCTTTGCTTTAAAACCACACTAAGGAGAAAAAACGTTAAAAAGAATGCGAAGGATGCGAAGTTCAGGTCTTAAAATTGGGAAATACTAAAATAAAGCTGCTTTTGTAAATTCATTTCAGCTGCCTTATGCAATATGCCACCCTGATTTCTAGCCTGCTTTCTTCTCTTTGCTGCTGCTAGAAATGAGTGGAAGAAGCGGCCACATGGCCTTTTTATCCTCTTCTTCATGCTTGGCGGCCTGTGCTGCCAGCAGCTGGGCGATGCGATGAGGGGACACTCCTGTTGGACTCTGCACCTTTGCTTTGTGGTATACGTAGCCATGGGAATGGTGCGTTATGGGCTGATGGGTCGTTGAATGGGTGGGGGGGAAATGCTCAGAGGTGCCGATGGTGCTGCACGTGCAGCTGTTGTGCATCTGCCCGGCCGGATAGCTGGAGGCTTGAGGCTGCAAAAAATTAGGGAAAATTTATTTAGGGGTAAAATGGAGTGGGCTGGTTGGCTGGGTGATGGCCATGGGAGCTCAGATACCTCCACAAATGGCCAGGGTGCTTAGGGCCTGGCCTCCCCTTGGCCACTCGTGATGGGCTGCCTTTGCTAATCCCCGCTCCTGGGAAGCCCCCCAAGCCCTGCTTTGCAGCCGGGCCGTCTGTGCCCATGGCTGGTCATGCTCGGTGTGCAGGGGCCCACATCCCATCAGCGGTGTCCCTAATCCCTGGTGGCCTTGGTGCAAGCTAGCCCTGGCAACGGGTTTCCAGGACAGTCTCTAGTTGGGTGTGGGTTTGCCCAAAGTAGTTTTACCAGTGGCCCTTTAAGGGTCATGGGTGATGGAGATGTTGCAGGATGGCTCAGACTGGCTCCTCTCCTTATTTCAAATGTCAGCTCCTACTTTTTAGGGAAAACATCTTTTTTTGTTGTTTTGTTTTGACATTTGGAGGTTGGGGTTTTTTCTGCTTTTCTTTTGACCTGAAGTAACGGCAGTTTCCAGCCAATTCAGACTTAGGAAGTGGGGATCGAATTGCTTTCTTAATCCTTTGTGTTTTTCTGTACAAGGGTGTGTGAACTACAAGAAGGATCTTGTTCAGACCCTCGCTTTCTGATTTATGTCCAAGCCAACGGAGCAAGGCTTGGAACTGCAATGCTGCTGGAAAAAAAGAAAAAAAAAAAAAAAAAGTGGTGGGAAGGTTGTGGGATTGGTGGTGCTGCTCAGCAAACAGAAAGAGGAAAAGGAGAGTGATTTCTCATTCTGTTTCCTAACTCCAAACATGACCCAAAGTTTTTATAAACTTTCTGCTCAGGTTTCAGGAAACTGCAAATGAAACTGCATTCCTCTGTGTGTTGGGGGTTTTTTTTCCCCTATTTCTTTTTGAGATGTAATAAAACATCATCACCTACAAGTCTGTGGCCTTTAAAAGTATTCTCTGGGGGGCAGGCGAGGAGTGGAGGGAGATTGAGTGACAGCTGGAATAAAACCTCTTTATTATCTCTGGGATTATAATTTCACTCTCTTCTGCGTGCTGGAGCAACAGGAGCTTGGTTGTCTCTGTTCTTGCTGGCTTCTCACGTGTGCTCCAGATACCGTGCCGGTGATGTCCGTCCCCCTTCAGTGCTCTGTCTGCAGGGGACTACTCATCAGCTGAGGAAGCTGAACTTCTCATCACCTAAGAAAACAGTGTTTTTTCCAAAATTGTGGCTTGAGGGCCTCAAGTGTAATTAGTGAGAAAAAGAGAGCATGTTAAATAAGAATATAAAAATAGTAGGAGAAGGGGGTGGGCCAAGGGCCAGGTGCCACTAGGGATGGAGCAGCCATGGCAGGACATGGTTGCAGCATCGTGTGGCTGGGGTGGGGGGCTGTCCATCCTCCACCAGTTCTTTTACCTCTTTAAACTGGTTTTGGTGTCCAAAGCTTACAAATCCACAAGCCAGTTCTGGAGCCGAAACGTACAGGCTTGCTTGGAGAGAGCAAGGAACTGGGAAATGGCCAGAGTGGAGGTAAAAACAAATGGGATGACAGTTAAGGCAGTCATCCCTGTGTCTGTGGCTATTCTCAAGCAGTTCAAACATGGGGAGTGTGGGGTGTGAGTTGAGTGGATGCGTTGCAGTATTTGTATCCCATGTCGAGATAAAGCTGCAGAGCAGGGATCGGTGCGCAGCAACGAACGACCACGGCCTTTGGTACAGGACCAGCCTCGCCTCTGAGACAGCTCACCCACAGCACTGAACTGAGGTTTTTTTTAATGTGAATTGCGTAGCTTCAAGAAGAAAAAGGCAGGTAAAACTGAAGGAGAAAAACTCTGGCTGCTGGAGCAGGAGTGGGGCAGGGAACAGAGAGGATGGTAGCCAGATTTCATCCAAATGCTGTGTTATGCTTGACCCAGGCAGAAAGTAGAGGTTGGACCTGTACAGCCCCTCTCGTTCCTTTAAGTGTAGCTCCTCTTGCAGGAAAACTGCTTCCAGGATGCAAGGGTTCCCCTGTGCGGAAGCACAGATGGAGAAAGACTCCATCCAGATGAAGAAAGGAGTCAAAGGAAAAAAAAACATGGTATGGGAGAATTCACCCCAGGCTTTCAGGGGTCATGTCAGAACTCGGGCAACTGGGCAAAAGCAGGCGATGAGGGCTGGGCGGTGGGATGCTGTAGAGTAGCATCAAAAGCTGTTGTGGTGGGACGATGTCTCTCCTGCAGTTCCTAGGCAGGAAAAGGGATGGGGAGTGCGAGGCTGGACGGGCGCGGTGTAGTCCCTAGCCTGCTTGCTGGGAAGTCAGAGGGCCCGCCTGGTTTCTTCGGGGAGGGATTCCTGGAGTTTTCCCTGTGTTCCTGTCAGGACTGCTCCAGGAGATGGGGTGAGAGGTGTCTGGGTTGGGTGTGATCCGGCATGGCCACCTTTTTTCAGTGCGCTCCTGCTCCTTAGTAAATCCACCTGGGCTAGTAAATGCATGGTGTAGAGAATTCTTGGAAGCCAAATTGCTCTTAATAATTAATCTTTAGGGTCCACTGCGAGAATAATACAGTATATGTGATACCCTACAGCATGTGTGTGTACAGAAAAGACCTTGAGATGTTGTGCATGCTTGGCATATTGTGCCATAGATCTCCTGGGACTTGTGGCGCTGACCATGATTGAGTGCAGACCTCGGTGGCATGTCCTTTTTGCCTCATTGGCACCCCATTAACACATTAATGGCAGCTCCTCACCCCGCTGCCTCTCTCCGGTGGAAATGGGGGCAGTGCTCTCAGAAGGAGCTGGATTAGTGAGGGACCCAGCAGAGTTCATCCAGGCCCTGTGTAATGGAGAGCAGTCCCTAAAGGCAGCCGCTGGCTCAGCACTAGAGGCCTAAAATTCTTCAGCAAAGGCAGTCAGGATGCTTCATTAATTAGAGAAGACCCGTTACTGGCAGGCACAGGGCATATTTATTTTTAAAGCCTGTTACTGACAGTGAGAACATGCCTCTGGCGAGAGATCTGAGGCTCTGGCTATGTAATTCAGTTGAAAAAGGGATTTTACTTTTTTCAAAACAAAACCAAACCCCCCTGTCCCATCTCCTTTCTGCCAAGGAATGGGCACGATCAACAAGGCAGGGAGCTGGAAGGGGTGAGGGCTGTTATTTATGCAAGGTTTCCACCTCCTTCCTTCCTACCAACTCCCCGTGACCCAGACCTGCCTGGTGAGGAAAACTGCTCCCTAGCCTTGCCAATTCTGGGATAAATAGGTCATCCAAAATATGCACAAGCCAGTTCCAAGTCTTCCAGCAGTCGGAAAGACCTCAGAAGTCTTTGGATGCATAAAGCCTGTAATAATTGTGTTACTTCCAGCGTGGGTTTTGAAGCTCTGGGTCCTCCCAAAGCAGGGTTGTCTACAACGGTCCAGGGGCAGCGATGTGGCAGACCAGAAAGCAGAACACCATTTCTAGTTTTATTTCATTTGCTTGCTCAGACCTTTTCAGTGGCAATGGCAGCTGTAGCCTGTATCATTACAAAAACAGTACTTTATACCTCCCTGTGGATGGGGCTGTAATATTTCAATTAAAATAGAGACTAGTTAAGCCAAGGATGCCTTCATATTTAAACCTCAGCGATGGTTTTAACCTTGTGAAGAGAAGCTGCCAAATTTTGCTGGATGACTGAGGGTGATATAAGAGGGTTTCCTTGACGAAACTCTCCAGCATCCTGCAGGCACCGGCAGATTTATCCAGCTACGCAAGTCACCTCTAGAAGTAAGGGGGGAGAAAATGGGCCACAGAACTGTTGAAAACTCTTTTGTCTGCCCATATTCACACATCCCCACTTTCACCTTCATTCCAGTTTGATTTTGCTAAATATCCTGAAATCTGGTGAAATCCTTGGGTTGTTTTTTTAAACGTTGTTCCCCCCCCCCCCCCCCTTCAAAACTTTTCTTTAAATGGTAACAAGCTGGTTTTCTTGCTTCTGAATTGGTGCTAGCACCTGATGAATTGGCAGTTGACATGAGCTTTGGGCGGGATGAATCAGTGTTCTTTACTTGCTCCAACTTAATTGAAAACTGAATCCTTGGTTTTTAGTGTTAAAAGCAGGCTTTGAGGTTTTTTGTGCACTGGCCTGATATTGTAACTGTAAAGCCTGTAGCATGTAAGTATGAGTAGTATTAAAAGAAAATAATACCTAAGGTAGTATTTCTTTGGGTCCTCTTACTGTTTCCACCGCTTTGTCAAACTTCTGCTCTCAGCGAACATTTAAGCTGTTTGCAAGGCTGTCTGTACCCCTCCAAGCACCCTGGGATATGATCATAAATAGGATTTATCACGGGCCAGACCCAGGTAGTGTCATAGTTTGAATCATTTCAAAGCTTTGCAAGTACCTCTGCAAGTCGCTGACACTGTGGCGATGATTTCGGTGTCCCTGTGGCATTCCCTGGGCTGCAGCAACGTTACCCACATTGTAGGGACTCCAACGGTGGCCTTCAGGGAGGTTTAATCTGCCCACTGGGAGATAAGGTACTTATGCTGCGGCAGGAGCTGATAATGACTACACCTTGGAGAGCTTGTGCAGGAGTATCCCTTTGCTGCAAAAGTAAAACGAAGTCTATAAGCTGTTTTATCTATTTTTTTCAAATATATTGATATTTTAAAGAATCTGTTCTGTCCAGTGGAAACTTCCTCGTGCGTTAGTGCAGTGGCTCTCGCACTAACTAGCAAGCTAGCTAGTTTTCTAGCAGCGAGAGCCAGGCAGGTGCCAAGGTTTTGTCGTCGTGCTGTTATTACACAGCAGAGGCACTGAGCCTGGAGTAGTGAAAGGTGGGAAATAAAGGAAGCGAATGTCGTTAGTGGGCATTGAGTCAGTTATCAACAACTTCCTGACATTGTTAGTCCTCGCTCCATTTGCGGTCCCGCAGGCTGGCCCGTGGCCAGGCGTCGTCAGCAGGTATTTCCCTCCTGCCCACAGCTTCATCCATCAGCATCCTCCATCAGGTCCATCCTGTTGCGCTCTGAGGAAGCATTAAAAAATAATAATGTGAGCTATGTGGTGACCTGTGGGCGAGAGCATCTCTGCACCTGCAGATCCAGGGGCTGGTTTCTTAAAAGGCCCTTACCTAAGGGCAACTGCGTGAACAAATGTCTTGGCATTTGGTGATAAACAAAGAAATAGAGACCAAACTGCTGTTGGAGGATCCATAATTGGGGTATAATGTTTAAAAAAGTGATGGAGGACGGTAAACTTGTAAATTTCCTACCTTAATATATAAAAAAGTCTTACATTTGTGAAACGATAACAGTTTGCTTAAAACACCCATGCTAAATTTTTGTTCTGTTTATTTTCTGAGCTCTACTCTTTTCCCAAATGCTGTTTAGAAAAAGTGGCTTGCTGAGGAATAGGTTTTAAACCTCTCTTTGGTACTATTTCTACAGTGAAGTCACCCATGTAAGATAAATAGTAGCGGATCTCTTGTTAGCAAAGTACACGCTCTCCTTCACGCTCAGCTTGAATGTAAATGCAAAATACTCTGCCATCTGCTTCCAGCAAGCGGCTGGAGTGAAGGATGCAGCCTTGGGGTCCTCCACCCCAGGCCAGGAGCAATGCCTGCTCCCTTGCTGGTGCCGCATCAGAGAGCAGCCCCATCTGTCCACTGCAAGCCCCAGTGATAGGCAGTGTGATAGTTCTTAGCACAAAGTGAATTTATTATTTTAAAAAAAAAATACTTCCTTGCTCATCATAAATGCAAATTGCAACTTGCTGTGGAGGTGAGGTTTCCCACCAGAAGTGCCTGAAGAGGGTTGTGTGCCCAGCAAGTGCTGTTCAGCCTTGTCTTGCCATGGCATAAACCCCCAGCCACAGGGGACTGGCTCTATCTCTACAGAGCAACCAAGCCATGCTTCCTTCAGGAATGGTTCTTCTTTTTTTAAAAAAAAAAAAAAAACACAAAAGCAACAGCAACAGAAAAGGGGTACCCTTCTCTCAGGGTACAGCGTGTCGGCTGGTTTGTGTGAGATTTTAAGCTGTTCCACAGCTGATGTGACAGACAAATACCCCCAAGTTTGTATTTGGTTGTTTTGAGTTTCCAGCCACAGAGTGCAATTATCACATGTTATGCTGTTTATTTAAAGAAGGAAAAATACTGTGGCAATCAGATTTTGTGCCAAGTTACAGGGGAAAATGCTTTTTAAAGAAGTAAGTATGCGTGTGGGCAGCTGGTGCACGTGAAATCCTGGAAACAAAAGTGAGTTGCCCTCCCGCCAGCTGCAGAGCCTGCGAGGATCCCGTGCAGCTCTGCTCTTACTGATCTCAGGGAGAATGATGCAAACAAAGACACTTAATTGCATGAAAAACAAGAGCATCAGGCAGGCAGCTGATGAGTGGTGAGCCCATGCTGAATTGCTTGAGGAGAAAGGCTTGTTCTTGAGGCTAGGGTGCCCTGGATGAGGGATGCAGGGTGACTAAGAAATTTTATGTTTACGCAGGACTGGGTACCACTGTTTCAATGCTGCGGGGCTCTGCCTGCTTCCCTGGCCATGCTGAACTTTCTGTAACTTAGCTCTTTTTACCACTCTCTATTTCAGCAGTCCTGACTTTTCCACTTATAAATGTGCCTTTTGCTTTTACATACCATAAATATTTTAAAATTGGGTCCTACCTGCTCAGTATCTGGGCTCGTGGGAGGGAAGCGATGCTTGTGGCGGTGCCTGAGCTGTGTGGGATTGCTCAGCTGGGAGCCAGCTTCCCCGGGCCAACCCTGGGTGAACAGCGGCAGAGATTAACTAACCCGCTGGGTGCTGGGGAGGGGATGACCTGCAGCACCCCAGCTCGTGGCCCTGGGCCCTCTGCTCGTTGCCCATCTCCTGCTCTTTCACGAGGTTTGCAGACCACGTGAGGGCAGTTTTTCACTGAGTGACTCCTGGAAAAGATGGCGTGAGAATGCAGCTCCTACTCGGAAACTGAAAAACTTGTTGTTCTACCTGTTTTCAGGGACGAGCATTAACATGTGACCTGTGGGTGCTGGACTGATTCTGAACCCAGAGGCCAGCCTGTCCTTCCCCAAAGCCCTCATTATCTTTTTGATACTTTATAAATGGCATGATTCTGGGGAGTCTGACTGTCTGTTTCCAAACACGTGACCTAGAAGCACCAGCTGGCATTTTGCTCCTGGTTGCTCTGCAGGAGGATGCAGGACTGGGAGCACCGCAGCTGGCCAGCCCCTGCAGTGGGGTGAGGTACCTGCCCACAGCAGCCAGCACACCCCCCCCCCCCCCCCCCCCCCCAACGCTGCTTTGGCGTGTGCTGGAGAAAAACCGAATTCAGAATGAAAACCTATTGAGTAAATGGGTCTAGAACCCATTTCTAAAGACTGGAGGGAGGTGAGATAAGAGGTGTGGGGCAGAGCTGTGTGCCTGGGGGGACTGTTTCTGGCTAACTCGCTGCAGCGTTGGGCTAGCAGCAGCTTGGCATGGGTGGTGCTTAGAGGGGGAGCTATGCTGCAGCACAGCTGGCTGCAGGATAAGAATTTTGGGGTTCTGTGAAAACCTTTAAGGTTTGGATATTTGTTTCTATTCTTCTAGGGACAGCCTGGGGTGGTCTTATTGTTTTCTGGGTTGATTTGATTTTTTTTTTAGCTTTGCAAAAGCAATAGACTGTGCCAGATAACCACTCAGTGCAATGCAAAGTTTAAAGCTATGGCTCCCATGCGTCCAGGGCCAAGTGCATTATCGCTCGCCAGCCATGCAGAATAGGCCAGGGTGCTCCCCAAAAAGTCCATCCCAAGCACCGAAGGAGTTGTCCATATCAAGGTTTTTAAAGTAGCGCAAGAGTTTAAAAACAAAAAAACCTACCCCAGAACACAACAAATATTCTTCCTTGCATGGAACAAGAATGTGTGAAATCCACAGCATCTGGGGCAAACAGCTTCACTATTTAATCTGCACCCTGGAAAAGTCCCTCTGTGGCCTCTGGCTTCAGGCCATCGCTTGTGAAGGAATTGCCAGCAGATCTACAGCAGCAAAAAAATATATGCTATCTGGAAAAGATGCTTAAATCAAACAGTTATTGGGCTCAGCAGAGCTCGGTCATCTTCTGCATGATATAGCAGGGAGGATGTTATAAAGCAATGTAGTTCTGCAATATGAAGCAGGGAAGATGAGATGAGCCAAGGGCCCTGACCTTAAATTTTATGAGCAGCTTATTGTTTGTAAAGAGCGGGGAGCGGTGGAGCGGGGCTTGGAGATGGGAAGCAGGATTTCTGCTGTTGTGTGGAATCAGGAAAAATGTAGAAATCTCACTAATCTGTAGCGGTTTTCCTTTTGTGCTTCCTCAGATCTGTTGCAAGAGCTAATAAATGAGGTATTTTAAAAATAATGTTGAGTATAAAAAGGCAGAGGCTGTGGCGTCCCCGGTACCCGGACACATGCAGAGCTGCTCTATGGCCGGGATAAAGCAGTCTCAACAGCTGACCCTGACCTCCCCGGATTATCTGATGTTCTCAGCATTTATAAGCAAGGAAGAGCCAGTGGTTGTCAGACCGACTGGCTCCGCTCTGAGCTTGCAGCCCAGATGGGAGGCGAGACCTGCTCTCTGAGCATCCCAGTCCCGGGGTCAGGGAGATGAGTGCCTCGTCCCTCCTTTTCCCCAAAAAGGCCCTGTACAAATTGCCATCCGGGGCGTTAGGGCAGCGTTTCTCAGCAGGTCACTGGGGCTGGGACCATCCTGGACAGAGAAGTCACCGGGGAACGTCTCGCCTTGCAGATGTCTCCAGGGTGGCTCCAAATTAGCTGCATCCTTTCAGCAGTGCAGCAGGAGCTTAAAAAAAAAAAAAAAAAAAAAAAAAAAAGAAAGAAAAAAAAGAAAAGCTTAAGCTGACATGGAGTGAAGCCACGGTAGCATTGTTGGGTTCAGGATGCTGTCTGTCCTCCGTGAGCACATATGTCACTGACTTCTCATATTGGTGGGGGGAGACACCTCCTGCCTTGTTTTTTGGTGGCCCAGCAGCAGGGAGCTCCCACGCCCCTGTCTGGAGCACTGAGCGTGTTTATTTAAGTTAAAATCAAGTGTTAAAATAATTCTGCGCAAGTGTTAAGCGAGGGTGATTGGAGTTTGCATGACTTTATGTTCAAACTATGATTTCTTTAGGGCAGAGGAGTTATTTTCATTAACTCTTCAGTGCTTGCTCTCTCTGGCAGGAGGAAAGGTTGGATTAGCTAAATGTTGACATACGGACTTTCAGCCCTTCTCAAGCTGTTTTAAATCAAAGTGGGGTAGGTAAATGTTTGGCTGCGTTTCCTGCGACGGCCTTGTCCGCAGCCTGCAAAGTAGCACGATCCAAAGGGCAGCTGTTAAACAAAGTGAAAACAGGCATCAGGCTGCACGGCTCCCCAGCATCTGCTGCCCAGCGCTCAGGGAATCCTCCCTCCTCCCCCAGCATCTGCAGGGACAGTCCTTTGTTAAATCAGACAAAGGAGCCTGGAGCTTTTGGGAGGGTGATACAGGCCAGGGGTTGCCAACAGGGTGATGCTGTGGTACCCAGGGTGATGACGTTGGGATGCAGTTGTAGCTGAGGTGATGTGATTGGGATGTGGTGGTACCCAGGATGAAGTGGTTGGGATGCTGCCCTATCATCACTTCACACTCTCATGAGAAAATTCTGTGGGTTATATGGGTTTCTTCTTCTCCCCCTCCTTTTCACCCAGAAAATCTTCTGCCCAAGCCACAGGTGGAGATACAGGTCCATATTTATCTGTCTGGAATATAACAAGAAAGCTGGTCATGCTTGGTTCCTCTGAACGTAGCCGTTTTGCTAGGATTCATTGCAGGCTGTTACAGGGAATGGTAACAGGGCTATGCTGGTGAGTATTTATAGGAGCCATAAAGCTCAGGAATTCATCATGTCCATGATTTAAATGAGATGTGGAGGAATTTTCTGTCTCCAGCCATCCCTGCCCTGCTGGAGTGGGTGGCAGAGGCTGGGTCTGTGGGAGAGCACATGGTGCATCCTCACTCCTGCCTTTTATAGGGATGCCTTAAAGGAAAAGAGTGATAAAATGCAGTAGGATTCAGTGGATGTTTCTTATTGGAGCTGCGTAACTCTCTTTCTCCAGGTTTTTGGCCAGGACAAGCTTGTTTCCAGGGCTTGGCAAAGCAGCCTGTTTCTCAGACAGGCACTCTTGCATTAGGACATGTAATTATAAATAGCACATCATGGTATCTTGAGCCCAAAGATGTTCCTTGAGTTGTTGTAGGTTTTCCTCTGCTCCAGCCTTGTCTTCCCAAGAGCTGGTGTGAAGAGACAGAGGTGATTTGTGAGAGGTGAGCCCTTTCTCCTGGGCTTTGGGCTTCAGGGCGCTGTTTGTGGGCAGGGTGACATGGGCTGTGCATGCACGAGGGTTTTTTTAATTGAGGAAAAGTTGGAATATTGTTCCAAACAGATTCTCTGCTTAAAGTTTCACCTGCAGCGCTGCCCTGCAGGGGCCTGGCAGGACTTTTTACCATTTCCAGTTGCATCTTTAGTTTGGTTTGCTCAAAGCACAAACTTGGTAAAAATGGGAAACCAGTTCTGCTTATCACGTTTCTAAGGCGACGTCGCAGCCTGCGGCAGGATAAACCCCGCTTCCGTCTCCAGGTCATGGATTACGCAGGAGTCACAAGCGTAAAATGAGCTGGGTTTTGTGTGTGTTTCTTGTCCTTTTGCAATTCCTGTGAAGCGAATTTAATGCACTTTCAGTTTGGGTACAACAAAGTCGAGCTGCAGATCAGAAACACATGTTGTAAGTGCTGCAGGCACTGAGTGAAACTTGATCTGCCGAGGTTTCCCTTAAATCTGCACTTTCTCATTTGGCTCTCATATTAAAGCTGTATTTCAGAGCTGTCTAACCCTCTCGAAAGATGATGAATAACAATAAAAACATTCACTGGAGGACTGTCATCATTTCCAAAGGAAGTGTAATAAATACTTTACGACAGGACTTTTTTTTTTTTTTTTTTCTCTATGTACAGCCATAAACTAGTTTTAAGTTACAACTTATTAAGCCTCTAAACAATTAGAGCTTGGCTGTAGGGAGGGCACTGGGGCTGGTCCCTGAGCTGGGGTTTGCCTTGCTTTTGGGCTTGAGGGACCTGGAGGGAATCACTTTGCTTTCATGTGCCTCAGTTTCCCCTTGTGCTAGTTGAGCCATGGGTGTTTATGGTCACCAAGATCTTAGGAGGTTTGTGGTCAGGCTCTTGCAGTACAGCTAACTGGTGTACCAACACCTCCCATGCTTGGTGCTTGTGCAAACAAGAGTTGTCCTTTCCCTTGAGAGTCCCTGTGTGCTTTCCACCACTGTGTGCTTTCTGCTCCTTATTTTAGTTAAAAAACATGCAACTGTTTGGTAGCATCAATCAAAAAAAAAATTAAAATCTGTTTGTGTGACCTGCCCTAAACCGCCTTGCCTGCACAGCAAAACCCTTCATCCCCACAGCTGGTCTGCGGAGCTGCCTTGTTGCAAAGCCCCCTTCCCTCTCTGATGCTTTAGTAGAGGAAAATCTGAGAGAAGCTGGCTGAAAATAATCCAATCAGGAGAGATTCAGATTCCCCTTTATTATTGTGCCTTTTATTTTGCTTTTGTTTTGGCTGAAGGGTAATAAAAATAAAACGGGGCTTGTGGACGTTGCCTTTTGCAGCGTCATCCTGTTCTGGGTACAACACAAGACTGCTGAAAAGTCTCCTGGGTTTTTTTTGGTGGTTGAGCCTTCCCCCAGCTCAGTCCTTTGTTTGGATGATGCTCACTCCTTGTGGCTAAAGAAGTGCTTCCTGGGGGCTGCAGAGACCTGGGATGTGCTGAAAGGTGCCTGGTCCCTGCGGAGGGCAGCTTCGGGCAGGGATGGGCATGGTAGGATGGAGCGTGGGCAAGGACCCACAGTCATGAGCAACAGTGAAATGCTTAAAATGTGATCTCCCTCTGGTTACCACGATGTTTCCATAATGGTTCCAGCTCTTCTTCCCATGGTGGCTCTTGTGTACAACCAGTATCAGACCAAATCCCAACCTGCCTTTCACCCATCCAAAATCCAGGGATGGAAGCAGTGCAGCGGTTTGCAGTCCTGCTCCAGCTGCTTCCCCGAAGGGGGTTGTGCAGTCCAGCTGGTGTCTGCATTGGAGAAATTTCTGAGCAAATGTTGAAATTGGTTCTAAATGCAAAGCTGCATAAATTGTTCCTCTGTTCCTCATGCTGTTGTTCGGCCATGGTCTTTAAATCTGCAAAGGGAAAGCATTGCTGTAAACCAGCACTGAGGATTCAGCTAGTCGATGCGATCTGATGCCATATGTGTGTGCTGACTGCTTCTATAACTTACTGATAAATTCATTTCAGGCCACAGAAATTAATTTGTGAGTCAAAAAAGTGTATTTCTAATGAAGGCTTTGCCCTCCTTGCTAATGGCAGCCTCAAGTTTCTGATGGGGGGGTCATTTCTAACCCCCGGTTCTTGGATTTCTCTCGTTCCATGTATTTGACGTCTGTGTAATTACATTGCTGTGAAAACATTGCTGGAGAGGCAGGTGAAATAAAAGCTACCCCACGAGCAACATACCCCCCACACACCCCTTTGTTGGGTGTTTATTCAGCCCTCTGCCTTCGGGTGCTATTTTCCAGCCTTGAGCCTCAGCCCCAGCACTCACCTAAAAAAGCCTTTTGGGGAAGAAAGTTGAAAACACCATCGTAGTCAGCCCAGAAAAAGATAGTATAATTAATTGTTTCCTCTACCAAGGCTCTGTGCCAGCACCCAGCTCAGGACAGCCCACCGAAGGCATTGTGAAGGTGTGTAGGAAGAGAAAAAATTGCTCCTGAGATGGTCAAGGCTTGAGTGTGGCAAAGCGAGTGGAGGTTTTCTGTGGCACATGGGTGTAGTGAGGCTTAGCACAAAAAAGGCTGAGAAGTCTGAAGCAGCTGGTTACGCTTGGGCTAGCTCCAAAGCTGTCCCTACCTGGCCGGTCCAAAAAATCCCCGTACCTCCAGTTATCGTTGCAGCTGGAGGTGGATTCTGCTCCTTGGTTGTGCCCGTGACCTCACAGTTTCCACCTTGCCTTTACCCTTGCTGTGATTTACCTCAATGAACGGTGCTATTAGGTTGATGGAAGATACAGCATCACATGCAAAAACCACCCTGAGGTCTGTAGTAAGTGACCACTTATGGCATTTTGCTTACATTTAATTGTGAAAACTTCACAGACCTCTATTCCATGGACTTTGCCGGTAGTTAAGCTTGTAGAAGATGCTGTTGTTTTTTATGTGTTTCTTTCCAGTGCTGGTCGTTTGCTAATTGGGCTCTAATGAACATGAGTATCTGAGAGTAGTCAAACTGGAATGAAAATAGATGTCTCTGGTTAGGCTTTATGGCTCCTATGGCAAGTGGATTTGTCTTCTATTACCAACTGGGGATGATATTCGCTAGAGATATTTGTGTTTCAAGCCTGGTTTTGACCATGAGAAAAACAATTTGCCATTTTCTGAAGATCTCTCTACGCAATCCCACATCTCCTATACTGTGAACGACCTTTCACGTGTACCTCATGCTTTTTGAGCTCGTACCCTTACAAATGTTACCAGCTGAAAAGCAAAGACTGAGTCTTTGGACTGCGCTGTATCTCTCCACCTGTGGAGCACCTTGGCAGCAGATCACAGATCTCTGTCCCCTGCCCATCCCCTGCCTCTGGTCCTGCCCCAGGGATGTGGGGATGTTCACAGGCGCCCTTGGACCAGCAGTGCCCCCAGTGCTGGCCATCAGGTTAACAAGGTGCCTGCCCAACTGGAAATCTGCAAGGATGGGTTTGGGTTTTACATCTATTTTCTTAATCTGCTTGGAAAATGGAGCTCATATGGGATATCCAGGCAAAAAGAGAAGATCTATTCTGGCTTCTGCAAAAAGCCGTATGAACATGCACCCGCAGGGTGCTCTGCTTGCCCGTGGCGCAACTGGTGGGAGATGCTGTGGGGACCCTCACCTCCTTGGTGGATGTGTTTAACGTTTTCCACATGCAGGCACAAAAAGGAACTGGTGCAGCCTGTGAATTTATTTTCTCCTTTAAAGCCTTTCCAGGCAGACTTTGGTTTGGACTGCTGGCTCGCTTTTTTTTTTTTTACTTTTTTTTTTAATTGCAATTAACGCCACAAACATTTCTCATGGAGCACTAGATATTATTGGCAGCAGGGTTATTAAAAAGCAAAACAACCCCCAAACCCAACTGTAACCTGAAACATATTTGATTCAAGCTATTTTATATTAAAGAGGATTTGCACTTTGAACGTGGAAGAATTTCTAGTTCTGGGTCCAGAATATCTGAAAACATAATTCTTAAGGTGCCTGAAATCAGCTTTTTGTTGCTTTCCAAAGCTTTCAAAGTCCTCAAACCTCTGCTTGGCTGCATGGGTGCCCCAGGCTAGGTGATGGAGCTGGCTTGCAGTTACCCAGCCCGTCAGTCCCACCACACGATGCTTCACCACCTCGAAGTAGAAACCAGAGCACCATGATGAACCCTCCAGCCTTATTTGCTCAGGTCTCCTTTGCTCTACAATCAAACACCAAGCAGCACAAAAATAATTCATAAAGTATGTTGCTTTGTGACATGGACCAGAGTTACTGTGTGAATTGGCTTCGGAGAGCGCTTCTGCGAAGTCCAGCGTGTGATGAGTGGCTCTGGGCTCCAGCGCTGATGGACAGTGTATTTTGTTAGCTGCGTTGTTTTGACTTGTTTTATTGATTTAAATGGAGCTGAATAGCAGATTTATTAGGAATTCACATTACTCAATGTTTGTTTACTGTGCTCAAATGAGCCAATTTTTATGCTCATTGAAATGTTATGCATAAGTAATTGATGGATACATATGCATGGAAGCTGCTTTTTAAATGCAAGGTTGTTTGGTGCCAGTAATTTACAGAAAGAGCCAGCCCAGCGCTGCTGGGGGTGCTCATGTAAAAAATAGTGTTTTGGGGGGTTGCTTTGATTTCAGAGGTCAATGCTGAGCCTCTGGGAGGGGTAACTGGGCACTGTGGACTCTCCCGCTGGCGAGTGCTCCTGGTGGCCACCAGCCCTCATATGAAATGTGGTCTCCTGAGACCAGTTGTTTGAGCAGGAGCCAGCTGTGGGGCTCAGCCTGGGTATCTGCACCACAGAGGGATTCAGAGGATGCTCTTAATTCGGGCAGGGAAGATGCTCTGCTAAAACCAGGCTGGGCTGCTGAGTCTGAGAAGACAACCATGTAGAAAGATCTCTGCAAGGTCCAGAGAGCTTCTTCTGTCCAGAGGACTTTGGTGAAAGACTAAACTGGACCTTGAGGGAAGATGAGCTGGAAGGGACAGATGAACTCTGTCAGGGTGTATCAGCCCTGACCTTGGGAAGGCAACTGCTGGCTGTGCAGGAGGATGTACGAGGGGAAGAGGCACCGTGCCCTGGGACAGTCCTTTGCTGGTCAGAAATCACACAAAATGCACATTTTCCTTCATTGTTGCAAAGCAAAACTGGCAAAGAGAGGCTAGTATTTGGGAGATGGCTGTGTTTAGGGAAAGGGAAGAAATCCCCAAACACATCCCATCACTGGCAGCACAGGATAAAACCAAGAGTTTGTCCCCAGAGCAGCTGTGCACAGGGTGACTGCTGTAGTGCCGCAGAGCATCTGCTCCTGAGTTGAGACTGGGGCTCAGGCTTGGCCCTGGGCTCATCTTCTCCGAAACAGCAACCCCAAAGTGGGGACAGAGCCACGCGGCTTCTCAGAGGTGGCTGGGGGTGTTCGCTGGCTCCCTGCGCTTGGGCATGCTCTGTTCCTCGGGGATTTATAAATCTAGCTCAGGGAAAGCTGCTGGTGCTTGGTTTCTGCATGTATTTGTGTTTATCAAAGTGACAGGCTGAGTTTCACAGAAGCATTCCCAGGTTTAATTTTCTCCTTTTCTATTTGCCAGGCCCAGGGCTGTAACAGCAAAACCTTTTTTTCTTCTTCTTCTTTTTTTTTTTTTTTTTTTTTTTCCCACATTGAACAGAAAACCGTTTTTCCCACTGCGGTTTTTACAAGGTTCAAACCTATAACATCAGCAATGCTCAGATGTGTCATTCAGCTCCTCTTGTGTACTTGGAATTAGCATCGTCCCCATGGCTGCATTTCCCCACAAACTCTGCGTTCAGTGGAAGCTCAGGGGCTGCAATCACAAAGCAAACACACTGCCTGGAAATGAGTAGGCAGTTGACTTACAAAGTTAATTTAATCTTTCTTCACCCCCCCCCCCCCCCCCCGATTATTACTGTCCCCCAGGTGTCACAGGGTTCAGGGTGACCCGAGCACGTGTTGTGTTTTCAAGCTGTCTGAAGCCCCGAGCAGCGTTCTGGGGAGCAGTTAGTGTTTGGCTGAGTGGGACTGACCGGATGAGCTGTGTGGAAGCCGCCCTGGTCCCTGATCAGATGAACGCTTGGATGCTTGCAAGTGCTCAGGCATGTGCTTTGAAATTAATTTTCCACGAATCCATGTGGCTTTGAAATTCACTCTCCATAAACGTTCCTGCTGGTAAAACCTGATCCCGAGAAGGTCTCTGGGAGCTGAGGGCAGGGGGCTGTGAGCAGAGCGAGGGGAAATTTGCTTTGAAATCTAGACTGATAGCAAAGAAATGCTGTTGCCTAGGCTCACTTTATATAGGTACCGGCTGTATGTCCAGGTTCTGTTCAGAGCCGAAGCACTTCAGCTCTGCTCCCCTCCACTGTCCACAGGTATTGACTCAGGTGTGATCTGGATGGGCAGGAGTTCTGATGCTGAACCCTGGGTCCAATTCATGCATGTGAAATCTGGAATTTGTAGAATTAATAGGAAAAAAAAAAATGAGCTGGTTTGGTACTCACCTGTTAATTTGGTTTTATACACCGTGAAAAATAATTTTAGAAGGCCTATGTAATATATGAGCCAGGGTTTATATGAGCTGGCAGCTTTACAGAGGTATTTCATTACCATAGCTGGCAAAAAATAAAGAAGTGCCATTACTGGAAGTAAGATAGCAGGACTGGGAACGTTTTGAGCTAGAGGTGTGCAGGCACCGGGCAGGTTTCTGAGCCATCCACCCTCTGGCTGGACAAGGACCTTGCTCCCCCCTGCCCTGCTGCAAGCTTGTAGGTACCAGTGGCCACCACCGAAACACGGGCTGGGGCTGCTGCTTGGAGCTGGCTCTGGATAAGACCGAATATTGATAAAATAAAGCATTTCTCAATGACCTGTGCCATCTAGTGGCAAAGCCGAGCTGGAGCTGGAGGAGTTGTGCTGAGCGCAGCCTGGTCAGATGAGTGCCCACCAGGCTGGTGGAGGGTCCTGCTGTCGGTGGTCCCCTCTGCAGAAAGCCGCCCGCCTGCTGTGGGATGCAGCTCTTTGGGCTCTGCGCCATGAGCACGCACCCCAGGTATCTCATCTTCTGTCGCTGCTCGCTCTGAGTGCTGTGCCTTAGACATCTGGAAGAGAAAAGGTGGTGGTGTGTGCCAAGACGTGGAGGTGGCTGCCTGCTCCGTGTCTCTCTGGTGACACGGGCCACAACCCTGTTTCCAACAGTGGCAAAGAGCTGCCCTGCTCTGAATGCCCCTGTCCCCCAGGGACACCCTGTGCTCACCCTTGCAGCACCTCAGCACCTCTCAAATCTGCCTTGGACATGTGCTGAGGTAGGAGATTGAAAAAGATTTTGAATAAATAACTCCGTGTTAGAACCCACAATCTACATATAGCTGCCCTGCAGAGCCGTGAGGATTTCTCCAGCCAGCTCTCCTGGGCTGCAGCTCAGCAGGGATGACACGGAGCTTGCAGCAGGTGCCCAAGGAGGGTCCCTGGCACTGGGCAGGGCTCCGAAGCTGTAGGCTGAAGGTGGGCACCACCGACGGTGCGAGCACATCTGGCATGGGTGTGGGAGGCCCAAGAGTTTTGACAACAACTTTTCAATTCAGCTTTGCCTGGAAGTACTGCGCATCGTCCAGCATCTGTTGGAAGGTCATTCGGTTTTGAGATCAAGTTTAAAACAAAAGCTTAGACGTGCCCTTTCCAGCAACAGAGCACTTGGTGCTGCATGATGGGGCTGGCAGGAGGGTTGATGCCAAGCTCTCCTTGTTTACTTTTCCCCCACGCTTTTCTCGAGGGAGCTACCCCAACCCATCTGACTGCAGGGGTGGGAGCAGAGCTCCTGAGCTGGACCAGACCCCTGCAAACCCCGCTTCCACATGGAGAGCTGAGGGCAGTGCCCTGGAGTTGACAGCAGTTTGCAGGGAAGATGATGTCTAAAGATTTGCAGTTTAACCCTTTTGCCAATATCTTCTTAGATATGATGCTCTACATCAAAAAGATTTATTATAGTTGGGCTTGGTTTTGGGTAGCAGCTGAGCAGCTCAGGTGCATGGCCAGCCAAGGGCTGTCCTTCAAACTGAAATGCAAGTTGCACGTAAACTAAAACAGGTTGATGAGTCTATAACCCAAAAAAGAACCTGAAACAAACCATCCCATTAAGCTGTGTATTTACACTGCTATTTCTAAACTAATGCTCTCTGCTATTTACTGAGCCTAAACCACAATATTTTACCAAGTGCTTCAGAATCCAAAATGCATTTTTGCAACTCCAAGTCAGTGGAAACTTAGCAGTTTATTTTTCCCTTTGGAAAGTAACCAGTTCCTATTTTTATCCTGGTTAAAGCCCACAGCGTCACCCATCAGACTCCTGCAAGCAAACATTTCTTCCACCCTTTGCACCAAAACTGCCAGGCTTCCCCAAAAATCAAACAGTGAATCGTTACTTTTGTGACCCCGATTCATTACTCTGAAATAGAAATGGAAAATGCCATGCCAGGAATAGAGAGTTCTGTCAGTAAAGAAAACCAGGCAAACTGTTAAAGTACATTTAATCATGGGTTGCTGGATATAAACTAATCTTTCTTAGAGGTCTGGATGAAAGAGGTTGGATTCTCCTGTGTCTGACTACTCCATTGTTTTTATACCTTCCTCCGAAGCATCCGGCGCTGGCTGCTCTCGGAGACAGGATGCTGGACCAGCTAGACAGTGGCTTTTATCCCGAACGGCAGGTTTGGTACTCATATAAACGGGTCCAGTCTGTGAAATATATTGAAAAACATTTTTATAGGAACTGGTTTCTGTCCTTCGTCCTCAAAGGATTCCTTCAAGCCCATCAGCAGTTTTTCTTCAAAGACTTTCTCCTACTTTTAACCCCTTGGCTGCCTGACAGGAACAGCCCATGCCCTTTCCCAGGCATGCCAGCTCGCTGCAATTTAAAAGCAAAGGCAAGGTTTGCAATTTAAAAGAATGCTCGTGGGGCTGAACTGCTCAAAAATAGGGCCTTAGGTGTAATGAAACGAGAGCTGGTGCCTGATGCCAGCAATCTCCTACCAGACTGGCTGGTGGTGGCACCATCACACGGCCAGGCTCCATGGCAGGTGAGCAATGTACTTGTTTTCTGGCAAAAAGGCATTACTCATGGCAGGTGCTGAGCTCCTGGCCCTGCTGGTGCTGTTGGGGAACCTCGACTGGTGACATTGAGTCCAGGATCCCATCAATAGAGTGTTTGGTGGTCCGTAACTTACGGTTCTTCATTAAATCTTCTGTGTAATGTTTCTTCACTTGCTATCGTTTTCAGCCGCACTCCGTGGGACTTCTCCCATAAGGCAAGCATGGAGAATCAACAAACACTGAATCGTTATCAAGCTACTACAGGTTAAATTTCTTGCGCTTTTGGTTTTAGAGCGTAACGTATCTTTCGGTCACTCTTTTCCAGGGTTTACTCTGCTTGCTTACACAAACTGAGTTCAGTGGGGCTCCAGCCCTGGTGCCCACAGGGACCTCCCCAGCATTTTCCATCGCCAGAAGTCCTCCCTTGCTACCGTGCAAATTTTGGGCAAAATGCCGAGAGTTTTTGCACCCGAGCAGGAGCTGGCGCAGACCCAACATTTTGTTGGTTCCAAGCCTGTTTAAATAGCCCTTGAACACAGAAAGGGCTTCACTGCCTAAATATTCCAGCTTTTCGTTAAATACTCGGGTTATTCTCATCAGCCAGGCTCAGCGCCAGCCCTACGCTGTCTCTTTTCACCAGTCCATCTCACGCGATGGAAGGTACTGTCTGCCTTGTTGGCAGCCTTGTGAAACAGCTGAGGCTCGGGGAGGTGCAGCCGCGGTGTGGTGCGGGGGAAGGCTCGGGCTGTGCTGCCAGCAGCACCTTTGGGTGCTTGGCTGAAGAAATGCATTTTCTCCTGGTGCTCATATGAACCAGCATCACCTCCAGTGTGTTGGAAACTCCACCACCACCTTTTACTGCTTTTAAAAGAGGACAAGTGAGGAACATGGTATGAAAGTTAAGTTAAAGTTATTGGAAAGAAAGATTCCCAGCCAAGGAGTCATGCTCTAATCACAGTCCCAACTGATTAGCTGGTATGACCCCCCGCAGTTGGCCCTGCAAGTGCTAATTACCAATAGCATGGGTGGATACAGGTTATTATTTTTTTATCTGTCAGGAAACAGTCCTGTCCTAACTGTGCATCAGTGGGCTCTCCTGTGTGGGACATGATGGTGTGCTCACCCCAGGTACCTCTGTGGGTGTTAGGAAAGCCTTCTGCTCTGGCCCGCTGCTCCGAGCTGCTGCTGACATGCAGTAGTAATGTTTTGGTTCAAAGGATGAAGGTTCAGCTACACACATACTCTAGCAATTGCTTTTTCCAATATATACACATGGCTTAGGAGCACCTGTCCCTTGGGTTTTGGCACTGAACATAATCCAGCACCAACCACTGTGGCCACTCAGCTGAGGTCCACATTCGCTCCTTGCTGTTGCTTTTCCCCAAGGACATGGAGGAGAACCCACAGCCACCTTGGGCATCAGTACATCCACTGTAAACCCTGCCATCCCACAGCACAACACAGCTCACGAGCAGGTGGAAAAAAATATTGGGGTTTTCCCTTTAAGCCCTTTATCCCAAGGAAATGGACAATTTGTGACCACGCCTGTCTGTAGAGCCTTCTCCAGTGACTTCTGAACCTATGGCTGATGTAAAATGAATTTGCTGGAGAGGCTGGGTCTGGAGGCCTGTGAGGGTTCTCGATGCAGAGTGAAAGTAGCTGTTGGGGCCACCTCCGAGCCCCACAGAAGGAACTCCCACCCTGCACTGAGCAGTCCCTGGGGGCAGCAGGAAGGCATAGGAAGCCA
This sequence comes from Falco punctatus, assembly GCF_963210335.1. Lineage (NCBI taxonomy): Eukaryota > Metazoa > Chordata > Aves > Falconiformes > Falconidae > Falco > Falco punctatus. Next base: position 68,145,421 of record NC_137587.1, read on the forward strand.
CGCTCCATCAGTGCCACCGATCATGGAAAAATGTGTCTGAAGTTGTGTCTAGGTTTCTATGCCATGATTAATATGAATGCAGGAACCGCAAAGAGATAGCACAATAAAGGGAACAACACATTGACTTTGAGCTGAACAATATTGAAGGAAATGGAGCAATTGTGCCGCAAGCTCGTTAAATCACAGGTACGTGGGTGGGAATGAGATGGGATGCAGCCTGCTGCTCTGAGATGCTTTCTCCCCACTCGGTCCTCTGGTTACACCCCAGCACTGGAAAACAGTGTCTTCCCTAATACACAGCCTTGGGTTTACAAACTGTGTTAAAGCTTGCCTGCAAAAAAATATTGTTTGAAATATTTTCTTGTCATTTTTCACTCTAATCTTCCTGGGTTTGCGCATCTGGGGATAACACTGGCAGGGCAAAAGCCCCTTCCTTCATGCAGCAAACCTTTCTGCAGACCCTTGAGCCAGCCTTGTACAGCAGCCTGCGCTTCACGCTGGGGGGGGGGGGGAATCCTGCATTTTCATCCTGCTACGCTCAGCAGCCTTCAGGTCTCAGCTGGAACATACCCCTTCTGCAAATCGAAGGCCTTTGAAGGAGTTTCATGTAGCTGAATTTGGATGTTTTGATGCCTTGTATTTGAATTTTCAGTTGTGGACAAGGTGACAACGTTTCATGATCTCTTGCAAAGAGAGTATAACACATCGGGAAAAGGCGCTGTTGGTTTTTCCTGGGCGATGGGGAGTGAATCCCGCGTTTGTTCCCGCGGAGCTGTAGGTCAGGTCGCAGCACAAGCCGTGCCAACCTCGTGGAAACACAAGAAGCTGTCGAGCTTGAAAGCCAAACCAAGTAACAGCGGGAAGGCCCCAGCCAACATGCAAATTCTCATTTTTCGCTACCTCGACAGCCTCTCTACATGGCAGGTGAGCAGTGAAAAGTGCTCCGTCCCCTGCGGCTCCCTCGACATGCGGCTCCACGCGAGCCGGAGGAGCTGATCCTAGGCGGCACAGGTCCATCAGCCGGGCTGTCAGGGATCTCGGTAACGGGTGATGGCAGTGGCTGTGATTGCAGCCAAGGGGAAAAAAAAGCATGAAGTTTATTTCAGCCCCAGTGCTGCCAAGGAGACTCCAGATATGGGTTATAAGGGGAAATATTGAGGCAGTGCAGCTGGAAGGTGTGAGCCAGGGACGCGTCCGAAGCACTCCTGAGCAGTCTTGGAGCCAAGTCTGGGGGATTCAAAGCCTCAGGCTGTCCCGTAAGCCAAGATCTAGCCAAAAGCTTATTTGCTTAATGGACCCTTCTAGCTTAAACAGGAAAAAAGCCTGAAACCAGTGACCAAAGCCTACCTCTTCTGGGAGTTCTGCTGAGGCAGCAGCTGTCCTGGATGCTCCCTGGGCTTAGGGAGCAGGAGCAGTTGCCAAACATGTACCTTTTAAATTACACTTATTTAATGGAAAGCAGCACTGAGCCTGTTGACTTGCCTTCTGGAGGTGCCTCTGTACCACCTGAAATCTTGATGCTGCCTGTGGTTTCCCCTCGCACAGCTCTGTGCTGCGGTGCTGCACTGAGCACATGGGGATTTCACCGGGCAGTGCTCAATGTCGGGCTGTAAACCGGGGCGGGGGGGGGGGGGGGGACACGACGACGACAGAGGGGGGGCTGTGTGCAAGCAGCAAGCTTCGGAGCCCTCGTGCACTCTTTGTCCTGTGGTTTCTCAGGTAAGAAAGGGGATTTCTGTAAACAGCAGCAAAGTCCTTGGTGGTCCTCAGGCTCATCACAACTGTGACACCTTTGGGGAGCTCTGCAGTGGCTGGGACGAGGCACCTGGCTCTTGGGCTGTGCTCTGCATCTGCTCCTGCTCTGCACTTATAAAACGGACATGCTGTATGTTCATATCTCTGGAGTTAAACTGTGTGCTGCTTTGCTTCACTGTCCTCTTACGCAGAATTTGTCCAGATGTCCTCCTGATCGGTTGACACTAAATAGGAGGGAAGTTTGTGGTTGAAGAGGGGATTTAGGATTAGAGGAAACAGCCTCAAGTTGCACCAGAGGAAGTTTAGATTGGATACTAGGAAAAATTTCTTTGCTGGAAGGGTCGTCAAGCGCTGGAACAGGCTGCCTGGGGAAGGGGTGGAGTCACCATCCCTGGAGGTATTTAAAAGACATGTAAATGTGGTGCTTAGGGACATGGTTTAGTGGTGGACTTGGCAGTGCTGGGTTAACGGTTGGACTCAGTGATCTTAAAGGTCTTTTCCAGCCTAAATGATTCCATGATTCCTATGGTTTATGCAGGCAACGCGGTTGCCTCGGGGTGATATCGCTCCAGAACCTACAGGAGGTCACAAGATGACAAAGAAGGGTTTCTCTGAGGTTGCCCTTTCCATATGCACTGGTGTGGGTGCATGAAAGGCCATTCTGCTACTCTGCAGTACGAATTCAATTCCTTTCTATTCCCCCTTTCTATTCCCTTTTGCTTACAGCAGATTTAACTTGCTCTGTGCCTCCAAGTTTGCCTCTCCTCGACACTAGTGGAAGGTAAACAAACATCCCTGCGTTTTAACAGGAGGAGCAGTATTAAGCAAATCTCTGTCTACATAGAAATATTACCTTAAGTAAACTGCAGCAGTGTTAAGTTTAGAAGTGCAGGTGTGAAGAGCAAAGCGGAGCTGCCGGGCGCTGCCTGGTGTGCAGGCAGGATGAGGCAACCCCAGGTGACAAGCACATCCAGGGAAGAGGAGAGCTCAGGTAGGGGTGAATGACCCGTGAGCACCATAACTGCTGCCAGCCTGGGGCCAGGGTTGGCTCTCAGCCGGTGGCTCCGTCACCAGAAACGCATCTTTTAGCAACGTAGCACGTGAGGCTGGCGGTGCAAATGCCCAGGAATGGTCCTGGGAATCTGAGCCTGGAAACTTATGCTGTGCTCCCTGTGTTCAGGGCACAACCTCCTGGTTGATACTGGGAGGACTGGGCTGGGGAAGGTTGAATTTCCTGCTTTATTGGGGTTTTCCCCTCTGTGGCTGTATTTGAGCGGAAATCATGACTTGCTACAGACCGCGGTGGTGGCCAGGAGGACTCATTGACAAATCTGGTGGGACATACCCAGGGTTTTGCCATGGTGGCTGATGACAGAGCCACTCCAGCCCCAAAACAGTGCCCTTCAGTGCAGGACCCCCATGGCTGCGGAGCACCAGCGACCTCGGGCCAAGCGGGAAGCTCAACAGCAGCAATAGATCCTGCACAAGGGGAAGTTAATATCTAAATGTGATTTTTATCTCTGCTTCCTGGGTTGCAGATAAGGTCTCTCAGGGCGTATAGAATTTGACACTGTGGTTTCTGGAGCTATAAATGTAACACCACTGTGTTTTCATTAGGACTGAGGACAAATATGTTGACTGAAACCTTATCTCTTACATTACCCTAATGGCTTTAATAATACGAAGGCAGTAGGCTGAAGGAAGTGTACCAAGGGTGACCTAGCAGCGACGATGGGGTTTGTGCTGCTCAGATCCATCGTGCCAGACGTGTGCAACAACATGCAGTGAAGCAACAGATGCCAGAGTGCCACGTTAACACAAAACACAAACAAACCACGTGCTTTATTTGCAGATCAGATGCTTTCCAGCCCAGCACAATTATGTCGAACGTTAATTACTTGAACCGCATGTTACATGGAGACTTATCTGTTTCGATGAACTGGTGTTGAACCACAAGTTCCCAAGGGGCCTACCTCTTGTCATGCCTCAGAGATAAATATTTTGGGGTTTCTAACCAGAAACTTGCGGCTGCTCCTCTCCTGAGGCTCTGCGTGGAGCAGGGCTCAGGGTCACAAGGACGAGGATGTGACAGGGGGTCCCAGTTGTGTCCCACTGCAAGAACAAGGACATCTAAGCCCTGCAGGAGCCTAGAGTTGCCTGGGTCCCCTGGGGATCCCCAGCTTTGGCACAGCCTGGATTGCAACCTTGATCCCTTGGCAGATGCTGAGCAAAGTTCACATGTTCTCAGTAGCTACCAGGTCCCCAAAGGACAGAGTGTGTTTTTGGGGTGCCACTTTTCTGTGTTTCTTGAGAGCGAAGTGCAGGGTATTCTTATTCTACAGGAAATTTAAGAAAACATCTGTTTTGTTCCAAGTGAGAATAAAACTATTTCAAATGGTCAAAATGTCCTGACATCCACCGATTCTGGGAGTTGGCCAATCTGGCTAACATTGCCTGAATGACATTTCAAACCATGAAATTAAAACTAGTGTTATGGTAAATTATACCAAATTAAAAGGTTTCTTTCTTTCCCTACTGGGTGTACAGTTCATGTTAACCCATCTTAAGAAATAGTGGTTTATTTTTAATCAGCCATGACTTAAATCTGGCCTGACCTGGAATTTGTATTGCTTTGGTCGGGGTTGAGCATGTCCCACCTCCTCTGTCAGCAGCTCTCAAACTGTGGTCCACCGCCGTGGCTGCAGCGTTGTGTTACCCTCCCAGAACTGGGAGAATAGGTTCAGACACGCAGTAAATCCCACCTGAACCTCAACCCCTTCATTTTCATGTGCCTGTTTCACAGACAACAACTGAAACATCCCATGTGTGCAGGGGTGGGGGGGTAAATCAGTTGATCATTCAGCTTGGCAGCCATGCAGCGGGTATGTGTTATCCATCTTTTGCCATCGTTTAATGTATTACTGCATACAGAGGGTTCGTGTCTTAGAGGGATACGGCTGCATTTGGTTTTCACTGGTGGATGCAAAGCCATGTGGCTCTCTGCTCTCCTCCCTCCACTGTTGCGTTTTGTGGTAGGTTTGCTCATGATGCGGATTGAGATGTCAGATGTAACAGCGATGTGGTTCAGTACGGTACCAGGGAATATTATAGACCTGTCAGATCGCTGAGAGACAAATCCATCCAAGGGGCACAGCAACAAACCTAGGTGCATCAAGCAGATGCATACTGTGATGGCTCAGGGTTGCTTTTCTTGGTTCTGAGCAGGTCTGTTATTTTTTTTGCAAATGCTCATGGCTTGATAAGCATTGTGGAAAAAAACCCAGGGTTTTAGAAATATTTAAGGACCTTCCTCCTTTCAGTTTAATAATTTTTTTCATTCGCTTCTGTTGGTATCTCAGGTATTTCTCTACTCAGCTGTTCTTGGTAAGCATGCATAGAGAAATGTCAGTGGGGTTTAGTTAGGATAAAGCCCTGCTAATTACTCTGTCGCATTTCGGGGGTGGGGGGTGGGGGTGGGGGGTGGGGACCAACACAACAATCAACCCTGAGAAGTGATAAATTAATCACTAGCTTGGAAAGAAAGCTGTGTATAACCCACACATTTCCATACAGGTGGGAAACACTTTTTTCCATCTGGCTGAATAAACTGTTAATAGAGTAGCCCAGCAATTTAAACATGCCCTTAGCTGCACAAACAAAGCCTATTTCTCAAAGATATAAAATACACATAAAAGCAAGGGGATACCAGGGGATTATGCTGCAAGTCTGCTGTGTCGGAGGGAGGCGGCTGCAGCAACAAAGAGCAAATTCATGGCCGGGGTCCTGCCCCATATGAGGTCATTTTCTGTTGAAGTTGGGCTCATTAGTCCAGCCGGCTTGTTGATACAGCTCGAAGTGTGGGTGACAAGTGTGACTGGGTTTGCTGAATTAGGCCTGCCCACCGCGCCCGGCACGCAGAGATTCATCATTGTCTCTCTCTGGGAACAGGACCGTTAATTACACAAACTGCCCGAGCCGAATTTTCCAGCCGCGTGTCTCCGCGAGGTCATTGCTGTCCCAGAACCATCAGGTTTTGACAGCGGAGTGTTTAAACAACACGAGAGTGGTTTATTTGGGACAATAAGGGAGAGGGCTGGGTCACGGGACTTCTTTAGGTAACTTCCTCCGCATCGGAGGGGGTGGGCTTGGCCCCTGACCAACCCCCCAAGCAGGGCTGCGTCTGCGCTCCGGCACATCGCGCTCCGGCACATCACCCTCCTGCCGCAGCAATCCCGAGCTGTGTTTCACCATGGGGCTTCGGGATGTGGGAGCCGGGATGAGCTGAGCATCACCATGCCGCCTTTTCTCCCGGTGTAAATCAGCCCAACTACGAGATCCCGGTTGCCAGCCCTTTCTTTTGATTGATTTTGTTAACCAGCATGGGAAAAAGCAATACAACTTTGCTTGCCACTGCGAGCGTGTTGCTCCGATGGGGAGAGTCGGCCGCTCCTCGAGCGCTGCTCCAGCCCAATCATTGAGCTGGCTTTTGGGTGGCCACAGGCAGTGTTTAATTTCGATAACCCATCCCAGAGGCCACTGAACGCGCTGTTAGTTTTTCTCAGTTGAGTTTGGGGTTTGAGGAGTCAGGTACTTGAGTCTTGCTTTCAGAAGTCACTTGAGATATTCAGCCCTGTGAATGGTTACATGCACACTGCAGAAATGCTTGACCCTGTGGTCACAGCAAGGAGTCACTGAAAGCACTTTTTTTGCAATTTTTTTAAAGAAAGTTATTACTTGAATGTAGCTTTTTTATTAGGAATTAGGGGTTAAAACCCTTGGACTGTAAGTGCTCAGTTTTTTGGGTGTTTTTGGTTTTTTTTACTAATGCTGCATAATAATTTAATTACATAAGTAGTAGCAAATTATTTTAAAAAGTGATTCTTTAAACTTAGGACAAGAAGTGGACCTTTCATTTCTCTGAGTGGGAACATATGATGAAGCTTCTGATCTGGAAGGTTTCTATCCCAGCCAGGAGGTTGGGCCAGTGCTGAAGAAGGAACGGATGCGGGGGAAATCTGGTCCAAAGCAGGTGATACATGGTCAGCCAAGCAGGTGCAGGGATGCTTGGGGATGCAGCACCCCACAAGGATGCTCCAATTACTCCAGCTCAGCAGCGTCTGGCCGCTGAACCCACCTGGAGGTTTTTCACCTCCCGTTTTGGTTCAGAAAGGTATAAATGGCTTTGTGACAGGCGGTGTGTTTAAAGGCGGGCTTTAGCCAAAACCCAAGCCCAAGGTCCAGGGATGGCTGGGGCACAGCGTGTCTGCTTGGGTGGGTCAGCGTACCCCTTCAGTTGCTGTACGCCGGCAGTGATGGATTGCAGCACCTGGCCATTAACGCAGCATTTTGGAGATGAAATGCTAGTTGTGTTTTCCACTTGTTGGTCTGGATTTTGTTTCTGCCTCGAGAGCAGGCAGTTCTTCCTGTCGTGCCCAGATCTGCCTTTAAAAAGACGGCTGTGCCAAGGATGGAGGGAGGGTGGTATTTCAAGCCCAGATTTTCTTGCTGCTGTGACAGGGTGGCGTTAGGAAATGACAGGCTGCAGCGGATGGATAGCAGTGGGAAAAGGCTACACTTCATTTTATTCTAACCAGAAAGTTTGTTCACCCAGAAGCCCTTTTGGGGGAGCTACTTATTTTCTAATCTTGCGGTAATAATGAAATGATACAGGAGTCCGGGGATAATGAAGACAAACTGATTTCCTAATGCACTGAGCACAAAAGGAAGCAGAGAAGGGTTTCAGCAACGAGACAGAAAAAGAGTTTATTTTAAATAAAGATTACAAAAATAACCTACTGTCAAAGATGATGTGAAAACCATTAAATAGCAATTTAACGTAATTATAATCACGGGTGAGCTAAGGGCTATCTTACACAATTACAATCAATCTTCCTGTCTGGATGTGTTATCCGGAGCCCTTACTCCTGACTCCAGCCCCTGCTCTGTTCAGAAAGCGTCTCCGTGCCCGCCGAAGCCATCGGGACACAGCGATATCCTGATGGAGGAACCCACCCGGGCTCTGCTCCCCCAGCCGCGACAGCCCTGTAACAGCCGCCGCCGGAGCCAATAACTGAGTGTGGTACCTTACTGCTGCCGATTGCTGTAGAGCCGATGTCTCGCCAAACAAGGAGCAGATGGCACTATCATGCTTGGCTGTGTTGAAATTTTATGAGCATGGTGGATCCTTAGTTACTAAAATAGTAGAACTGTGCAGGCACCCGACGCTTAAAAAGAAGGGCATCAATCAGCTGGACTGTGCCGTGCTCATCCATGGAATGTGCTTCTGCTCTTGAGAAATAAGAAATAATGTTTAAGAGAGAAAGTGAATGCAAAAGCATTTGCTTCTAATAGGCAAAGCCAGCTGTTGACCTGCAAAAGTGCCACCCAAAAGGGTGCCAAGAGACCCTTCAAGCTGGAAATTGAAGGACTGTGCGAGTGTCCGTAGGCGTTGGTGGGATCCTGCCTGCTGGATTGCGGTGGCCTCAGCCAGGACCCGATGTGGGAGGCACTGGTGTGTGATACCCCGTGTCTTGCTACAGCATTTCCAGTCTGAAACAAAGGCTCCTCTGTCAGCTCTGAATGAAAACCCACAAAAAAAAAAAAAAAACAAACTAATCTCGGTAATCTAATTTAGTGCTGGTTCGAAGGTTTCTGTAAGCATGGGAAGTTAATCAGAGACTAATTAATAGGGCTTGGAGCTACCCTCCATTGCTCAGCAGCAGTTTTCGCAATGCTGGACCAAAAGCCCCATCTCGGGGAGCTGGTGGGACCATCCCACCCCATCAGGTGTGACTCATGGCTTGGCCAGGGCCTGTGATTTGGCTCTGGCTGCTGCCAACAGCTTTGGACATGCTGTGCCTCTCATTCCCGGGAAAATCCATGTGAAGGGGCAACCATTTGTTCTTCTTGCTGACAGGTCTAAATGTGCTGATCCCAAAGAGGTCTACACTCTTCTCTGCAGCACCTGGAAATGCAAACAGAAACCAATGCTGGACCAGAAGGGGCAGACAGATGTTTCTTCATGTCCAAATTGTCGTCATCTTGTTTGTCTAATACATTTTCAGAGCATTTGCAAGTGTTTTAAGAAGTTTCTGTGCCCTCCAGAGACATTTGTACAAGCAGTTGATGAATCTCACCACCGACATCGTGGATGAACTTGCCCTGGGTTCATTGGCTCCTCAGTATTGTGAACTTGTTTGGGCAGTGATGCTCAATACAACATGATCTCCACCAGAGTCTGAGGCCTTGTGCCAAGGCTGGAGTATCCATGGAGCTTACTCCTGGCCCAAAGCATACCTGCTGGGAAGAGAAGTTAAAGGGACTGGGACCAGCAGAGCAAACCTGATAAATGTCTTCTGTCCTGTGGGACGGGTGTGTGACCCGACTGTGTGGTCCATGCTGGGCACTCGGGGCGTGCAAACGGTCCCCGTGATGATGTGCTTGTTTATGCTTCAGAGTCACTGAAGGGGAGCAAAGGATGGGAAAATCAATAAGGTTAGGCTGTCATAAAATAGCACTAATGGTCCTTGCTTTTAAAAGCCATGGACATTGTTTATATATGGACTTTTCAGAGCATGGCCATCAAACAATTCCTTCGAAGGCAATGGTGCAGATGATAACCCTTGTCACGTGCTGGAGTTCCCTCAAGGTCCCAGCTTTTGTTGAGGGGGTCACATAACGTTTCCTTCTCTCTGATGCAACATTGCCTGCAGGTTCGCCAGCCAGGTTCGATTCTGCCAGCCACAGAATCAGGTTTTTAGCCGATCTCACTGGATCGTGGTATGGGCGTTGCATGGGGCCAGCACAGCAGTACTGTGCGTGCTGTGGGAGCGGCCCCTGAGGATTTGTAGGTCAATGTGAGCGATGCAAATGCCTCTGCCTCAGTTTCCCACCCCTAAGTGGGGCCTGGGAGGAGCATCTGAGTTGCTTTGAGTAAGTGACAAGGAGTAAAATGCTTTAACAAGACCCAACAATGGGTCTGTGGGAAGCACAAAGGCTTCTGCTGAAGGAGATCCAAGCAGCTTCCCCTGCCTCCTCCTGAGCAGAGGAACCCTTCCCAACCCTCCACACTGATACTTCCCAGGTCGAGCTTAGCCACGATGTGGCCTGGATGGCAAGAATTGCCCCTTAAAAAGGAAAAGTGAGCAAATGGCAGCCAGGACCAAGGGGGAGATGCCCAGAACCGCTGTCAGCAGCATCAGGGAGCTCATTTCATCTCCAAGCAAAAAGGAGCTGGGAATTAGCTTTGCATAAAAGATTGCTCTGAGGGGGGAAAACTTACTAATTAATTTGATTTTCGTTTGGAAAAGGGGCGGTGGTTTGAGAACTGAAATTGCCTGATTATTGCCAGCACATAAATTTCTCCTAGAAATGTGGCTGCAGTTTATCCTAATCATATTCAACTTTAGGCAATGAAAATACTTCTTGCTATTTGTTTTGGCTTCTCTTGCTGTTACAGCGTCTGCAAAAATATGTCATGCGTGAAATGCTCCCCTATAGTTTGACAAGTTATTCCTTATGCTCACTAATTTTTCATTAAGAAAAATGACAGAAACACCAGATACCCAGTAAGGTCTCCATAATAGCTGTGCATCAAGATTAAAGACTGAGAAGTGTGGGTTTGCTGGAATTGCTTCGTCTCCATTATTTTAGTGTATTTGTTAAAAAGAAAGTCTCCCGACCCGTTCCTGCACTTCTCGGCTATGACAGCTGGAATTTTGCCTCTGTAAAACATGCACGATAGGTTGTAATGTATAGTTTGTACAAGGCAAAGCTGCTGGCGAGCCTGAGCTGTTACAGGCATGTTTAGCCAAAAACTGCCTCTAGCTGGCTTTGGGTGCTGCTGGTGGTTGAAGGGGGGCAATTAGTGTTATTATAGCAGAAAGTGGTGGTTCCAACCAAAACAAAGGGGTTGGTGGATTAGGCAGTCTAGAAAAAGTTGAACACAGACAGTCTCTGCCCCGGCTCCAAATAACTCCTTGACCGAGGTCGTGCGCTGGGTGCAAGGGACCACAAGGTACCCAGGCAGGTTGCCGGGGGATGCAGGCAGAGGATGGTCCACGCCAATGTCTTAAGGAAGAGCAGGAGCGATGCTCTAGAGGTTCAATTCGAGGCTGAGGCCTCCACGGATACGTTCTCTAAATTCCTGCAAGATCTGGGGAGGTCTGAGGTGGGCAGAGGACCCAGAGTGTTGATGAGATGATGGAAGTGAGAGGGAGGATTTAGGCATGTGAAGATCCCAGGAGCTGAGGCTGGATAAACCGCTGCGAGAAAGTAGGTCAGGTGTTTTGAGTGCGATAAATGGTGCTTTTAACAATGACCAATGTTATAACCCGCTGGAAAAAATGTCACTGAGCAGCGAGCACGTGGGGTTTGGTGCAGTGGTGGCAAACAGCAAGGCAGGTCCCTCTGCAGAAAGGGAACGTGCAGCAATGAAGTAGCTGGTATTTGGGGGTATCTTTAAGGCTGCATTGCACGTTGGCCTCCTTACCCCTACCACCCTCTGCCTAGGACAGTCAGCTTCCTAAAGCACAGGGAAATCTTTTATAAAACCCATTAAACGTGATTTTAGAACCCAAGCACACCGCTTAACTGAGCAGTGTCTGACAGATGGTTTGAAGCTCCTACAACAAAGCAGCAGTAGACGAGAAAATTGGTGTTTGGGTACCCGAAGTAGCTGTCCCCCCGCACAGAGCAGCACGTGCCTTAAAGCACGGAGCAAACTTGGAGATGCGGCTGCAGAGGGCTGTGTACCAGCTTCCCGGACGGCTTGCGAGAACTGGGGCGGGGGTGTGTGTGTGAGGCTTTGCACAGAGTCATTTACATGGTAATTAATAGCGTCTGTGCATGCGGAGGAGCGAGGGCGGGTGTCTCCCCAGGGAGCTGCCTCGTCCCTGTGCGCTCGCGGGGAGCCCTCATCCCCGAGAGCAGGGAAGGAAGCGAAGCCCCCAAATAGCTTCATTTCCTCAAGGACTTTCCCAAACAGATGGGATAAAATTGCTATAAAAAAAGGAATCCCAAGACAGAAAAATATAATGAGCTATGGGCAAGGGGAAAAATAAATGCTGAGGGATATTTATGCAGCGTGGGGAGTAGATAGATCAAATCAGAAATTCCAATTAAGTCCATAATTTATTTCAACGGAAATAATAAAATTAGAGATGGGCCCAAGTGGAAAAATTCAGACTGGGGTCCCGATCCAAACGGCATGTTTGGGCAAGGTTCGTGTCTGGCAGCCTCCATCCTGACAGAACGGGGAGCACAGACCTGCACCCAGTGGCAGGCCTTCCAGAAGTTACGCTGGAACCTGGTTAGATAGAGTAACAGGCATTTGGAAGCCATCGTACATGGTAGATATTGTGAGACAGAGTCATTTTTAAAAAATATATAAATATCCCCCAGCATAAAATTTGAAGGAAGGAAGGATACATGATGCAAAGACAAATATATACATTGGATACAAGGAGAAGGGTTGGTTTCCTAATGCATTGACTAGAAAAAGAGGTATTTATCAGACCTAACAGCAATTGCAGTCATTGCTGAAAAGTCCTGCTGGCAAAAATGAAAAATCCCCTTGATCTTTCTCTTCTTTAATCTAGCTAACTGAACTGGAGTCCTGGCAAAAGCAGATGTGCATCCTTGCTAGGAAACCAAGGCAGACTCCAAAGAGGGTTTGGGAGAGACAGAGAAATGTGTTTTGGGTTTTTTTCCCTGTGTGTCCAGGTGTCTGCAGCCACAGGGCACAGCTGGTACATGGGTACACTGGCACTGGTTTGTGATGGGAAGATGCAGTTGCGAAGCTGTGGCCAAGGAGCTGCCCTGCTTGCTGCAGAATCGCTCTTTGTGGTACCCGTCTGCCCCACTTTAATTCAGCATCAGAATCACTGCGAGTGGCACAGACACAAACATTTCCCCAAGCTTGAAGAGGGGTAGGGGCTGGACAAATTTTTTTGACACCCCCCCAACAGCAAGTGACAGAATCCCTTGAAACACAAAGGAATGACGAAGACAGATCGTTGTCTTCAGCTCTCGCGTTCCAGCAGCCCGTGGCGAGCCCGAGGAGGACACAGCAGTAATCAATCATCTGCAAAGTGCATGAACTGGGGCTCCTCCACCTTGAGACCCGATCAAGAAATAGCACGTAACACCCTGCCCAAACAGCCCTGATTAAGCAAGTGGGAATTAGCACTGGGGAATGCCTGGGACAAAGAACGAGCAGTTCCCCTTTCACATGGTTTGGCTCACGATGCGAGGAATTAAAAGGCTGGTAAAAGCCACTGCAGGTTTATAAAAGGATGAGAGTGCAGCGCTTTTAATCCCATTTCAGCAGGGCTCCGCGTTGCAAATAGTTACTTATTATAAAAAAATTCTCAGTGCTTGACCTGAAATTACTCGAGGTTTGGTGCATGGCTCCATCACTGCTGGGAGTAGCATCTGGGCAGCGGCCCCAGCGGCACGCAGCCGGTCCCAGTACCCTGCGCGTGGCCAGGTGGTGATTGGGGCATCCCCACTGCCTTTGACACCCATACCGGTACCGCCGATATGGCAGTCTGGAGGAATTACAAGGGAAAAGCTTCATATTCTCCTGTAAGAGTGACACCTCGGTGGCTAACTCTGCAGCTTGCATTAAAAATAATAATAATAGGTAGCAAGGAGTGGGTCTGTATGGTTTCTTTCTGCCTGGGGTGCTCACTGAGCATCTGTACCTGGGTGTGTGTTATGATGCTGTCTGGGATCCTCATCCCATGACTTCTGTGCACTGAGTGGATGGGGTAGAGGGATCGCACCACTGCGATGCAACCAGGGTCACCGAAGCATCAACAGTAGCAGCCCAAACTCTTCTGCAGGCCACCAGGTCAACCCCGCACGGCCAGCCCTGCCCACGCTGCCGCCCCAGCTGCTGGGCTTTTGTTTCAAAGCTTCACATCTCCTCGGGAGGCTGGTGTTAGCATTTCATTTTAGCCTTCCAAGTGCTATACATCCACAGCTTGTGAGTCATGTTTTCCACCCCCTATTATTTAACATTGCGCTTTCAGCCAACATATTTTATGGACCGAAGTTGTCGTGATTAGAAATGTATGTTTTCAATAATGACAATGTACTTTCTCTCTCTCTACCCCATTCAAACCCTCAATTTACAAAATGGAGAAAAGTATTTTAAACATGTAGATCAAAATTACACACCAGCTTAAATGTGTCACTTTTTGGCACCACCGTCTCATTTCTCAGCCAAGACTTGCAACTAAGATTTTTGCTCCTCTGTTTTATTGATTTCTATTTTCTTTCCAAGAGCACAAATAGCCACTTAGCAAAAAAAAAAAAAAAAAAAAAAAATTAACCCCTAACCAACTTTGCCATCTGCTTTCTTGGGGGTTGTTTTTTGTGCTAATTCACAGTGTTTCCCAGTGTCAGTGGCTGCTCATTGACCATGTGAAGTTTCTCGGCTGCTCTAGATTGTCTCAGGTCCTTCACCTTTGGCTGAGACCAGCTGATGGCTGCTCCACCTGAGGTGTCCTTCAGCAGTCATGGGTTTTTCCAGGTGCAGATATGGGTTTCTTAAATGGAAAGGTCTGAATCCCCTGTAAATGGAGGCTAATTTATAGCCTAGCATCTTATTTCAAAGGACCTCTGAGTTTCTCAGATGTTGTAGCCTTCTATGCAGCATGTAACTAAAAGGGGGATCGTAGCCACAAACACGAATGGCTGCATTTGCAGCTGGGAAAAAAAAAAAAAAAAAAAAAGAGACTATGAAACAGTATTTTGCACTGTATTTGTGCAAGGCTGTTGCAATGGGAAGATCCCACCAGGCAAAGGGGGTTGAGATGTTGAGGTTGGAAATGGAGTTAGTTCCGTGACATGCTGCGCAGAGAACATACGCTTTTGTCTCCTGGCACATGCAATATAAAACACAACCCTGTTGTGCAGTTGAGGGGGGTTCCAGGCTTCTCTGCTGTATTTTGAACTCTGTGGCCTCAGGTACTAAATATGTGTGTACGCACACTCACACTCATCGTTGTCCCAGACTAGGAATTAACCAAAACAGAGAAACTGCATCCTCGGTTGAGTTCAGTTACCAAAGCTGTGCTGGAGCCGCCTGGTTAAACCTGAGCAAGGGCTTTGAGCAGCAAGAACAAAGGGGACAGTGTTTGTCCTCCTGGGTTTGCATCTCTGGGTGGCTGCAGGGCATGATTTGGGGACATCCAGGAGTATGGGGGTTGTCCTCTGCACATGCCTGATGCCAGCAGAGCAGACCTGAGCTGCCCTTTCACAGCACAGCTGGAAACAAGCATTACAGTGGTCCTTACCCTGCAAACCAGTGAGCAAATCTTCTCTTCCACATCTCTGCGGTGACAGCTGCACACACTTCCCAGGCTGATGGTATATGACAGGTCTGATGTGAGCAAGGATTTTCATTTACACTATGTAGCAGTTAGCAACAGATGGAACCATAAGATCAATATATAGTCCAAATAATTAAGAATCGTGTTTTTAATTGTGCCTTTTCAACAAGCATTTCAAATGCTCCTTAAATCAGCCACGCAGTTGTTGATATAGGGAACAGTTGCAATATATTGCATTCTGAAAGACGTATTGAAACTGCAGAGACTGATCTAAACAAGACGAGCGAGTGCCTTGTGAAAGGGTTTTTGCAGCTCCGGGGGGTCACTGCAAACCATCACTGTGCAGATGGGTTGTGATACCCAAGAGATTAACCTGGCCGGTAAAGTAAAGCACAATTGATTTTAGCCTTTTGAAGGCTTTGGGCTTTATCCTTCAAAATGCTATGCTTTCAGATGAATCAAACTGTTTTAAACTCTCATAGTTCTCGTCTGAGAACACAGTTCTTGTGTGGTATTTGGGTAAACTGAGGCACGCAGGTGCTATGGGCCAGGGTAAGTGAGGGGAGCAGGAGCACTGGGCTCTCCTTGCATCCTTCTGCTTTGCTCAAGCGTTTGACCTAGTAGGACTAAAAGCCTTCCCAAAAGCGATGTTATTTAGCAAGCGTTACAGCACAGTACGATCCAAGCAGCCTGGTTTCAAACTCAGATGAACTGGGTGTTCCCTAACATCAGTGTTCTTGCTTGAAAAGCTGAAATGAAAGATTTTGCATCCTTTGGAAAAATTATCCTATTTGGCTATTCTTTTAGGCATTTAACCAAAGTAACTGGCTGAAGGTCAAACCTGATGAAGTGGTGGCTTGGAAGCTATGCTGTCACCTGTCGCCCTCTCCCAGACGCGCAGCAGGATGCTCAGATAGGCAAAATCCTCACTTGCCTCTGGGAAGGGGCTGTGACCCCCAGCTGCAAGTAGCCTGGTGCCAGTGCTTGCATGAGTGGTGGGAAAGGTTCTTTTATTGGGGAAGGCTGGAAAAAACATTCCCCTTAGCAGCTGGGTCCATTGCCCCCCAGCAGCCTTCTGCATGATGCTGCTCCGATGCTGCGCTCCTGTGCATTAAAGGTGTTGATTTGGGGAGAGTAGGTGCCATGCAGCTATCATAGAACCATGGAATGGTTTGGGTTGGAAGGGACCTTTAAAGGTTATCTAGCCCACGCCCCCTGCAATGAACAGGGACACCCCAGCTTCCCACCAGCACCGTATGGACCTTGAGACCAGCCAGGCATAGTTGTGATGGTCAGCAGAGCCCAGGGTGCTGTGGGAAGCGCTGCAGCTCTGCGCTGCCTTTGCAAACGCAGGGGAAGATGAAGTCATGCCTCCTGTATTTTGTATTTTTGGATGTGTCTTAGAAGGTCATTTGGTGTCTTCTCTTGTTCTAAGGTGTTTCAGCATCACAGCAAGGTGCTTTTGGGTTGTTTCCATTCACTAATGTAATTTTGGGAGGTCATTTGTTTATCCTCTGGTTGGAACAGAACAGAAAGCCACATCCAGACACAGCCAGTGCAGATGACGTGCCTGGGTTTGCCACCGGCCCTGTGGGTCCGGTCCCCTGGGACCCTTGGCCGTGCCACCCGGCCAGGCTCAGCCCCGGCTCCAGCCCTGCCCTGTGGGCGCTCGCAGGCTCAGAGGGCCGTGTCTCCATCATCGGAGGATGGAGGGGGGATCAAGGGATGCATCCAAGCTTCACCGTCCCCAGCACCTACCGGTGTGAGTCGGACCACGAGCACTGCCTGCGCGTGGTTACTCCCCAGCTTAATTTATATTAAAAGTGGCCACATCATTCAAGCAATCTCCACGCTCTTCTGTTTGTGCAGGTAATGATGATATAGACTCATTTATGCAAGATTATCCTTTTATCACATTTCCAGACTCATTTATGAGGCTCATGTTTTTCCCCCAAGGGCATCATCAAGTGAGTTAAGTTGTACTATTTGCCTCCCGCAGTGAACTGGCAGGAGCCTACTTCATTGACTGATGAGGGCTGCTGCCTTCGCCAAATAGGGTCTGTGTGATGGATATTTTACTTGTGAATATTATAGCTGGAAATTAGCATGTTTATTGAGGTAGAATGCGTTTGTTTACATTCTGCTACCCATGGTATTACCTTTTATGACCTGAGTTATTTAGCTGAAGATAAGCATAAGTGCTTCCCATCTGGGGGAGGGGAGAGAGGAAAAAAAAAATTAATGAACTACTAGATATCAAATTATGCCTTAAGTAAGTGACAGAGACACCTCGCTGGGAGCTGCCCCAGTCCCCTCACCTGGGCTGGACCAGCTCGAGCACAGAGGGGTGGGAGGGAGCGACGCGGCTCGGTTTTACCTACAACTTTAGCTATTTTTGCCGATCCGGAAGGAGTCTTTCCAGAGAGGAAACCATCCCATCTCTCTTGAAGCATCCAACAGTAATTGGATACCCACTAGTGGGGATGGCAGGTGGGAAGAGCTCGGGATCCGAGCCCACCCCACAGGGCAGCCCCTGCAGTCTTCCCCTTTCCAGGTTTGTTCACCATCCCATTGCCTTGACTGCATGGTGAGAGCCAGGGCAGAGCTTGGCTAAAAGATTAGGAGAAGACCGATTAACTTCATAGTCTTAAGTTGACAGCAGCTTAATGAAGCGTTTGCAGCTGTTGAAAGGTTAAAAAATAAAAAAGGTTAAAAAAACCAGTGTGGCTTTCAGCATTACAGGAGCACACACAACACAGCGTGGTGGGTTTGTGCCATGCCTGCAGCTATGGGCAGGTAGATGCCATCTTTCCCCATTTGTTTCTACTTTTAATTTTTCTTGTGGATGCCATCGATCCTTTTTGGCATCACCTACCTCCGCAAGGTCTGGCCAGCACACAGGCGTGACTCTTATTCCCTCCATGATGTGTGATTACTCCTCCACGATGATGATGGCAGTTCATTGATGAGTGACAAACTCCCACGGGATGCTTAGGGCTGCAGGGAGCCTGACCAGCACTTTTCAGAGAGGGCGTGCTTTCCCTAGCAAGGGAAAGCTTTGACCTATGAGATAACATATAAAGTTACCCTGATTGTGTCAAATTTTCCTTAAAAGAGTCATTCTTTACCTACTTAAAATGACGATGGTACGTTCATTATGTGAATTACCTGGATGCAGAGCTGACTGCCATCTGATGCAATGCAGCCCTGCAGTCAGTTGGGTCTGGAAAATAACACAAAATAACTACAAAATGGATGTTGAGAAACGTGCTTAAATCCATACATCAAATGCTTGGGAACACATGGTTTAGTGGTGGACTTGGCAGTGCTAGGTTAACGGTTGGACTCAATGATCTTAAAGGCCTTTTCCAACCTAAACAATTCTGTGATTCTGTGTTCTCTCCATATTCAGAAATGCCTCTGTGGAGTAGGGGATTTGCCTGGGCAAATAGGGGACTGGGTGCGGGACTGGGCACCGTGCTCCTGGGCAGGAGCTGTTTGTGGAATTACAGACACAGCCTGTCCTGTAGCCTGTGTCACGACTTAGTTTCATTTTAAAAGGTGCCTGCCAAGCTCTCTTCTACTTGGTGCACATCTGCAGACAAAAATGTGTTTTATATCAAGTCAAAAGCATGCTCTTTTCCTCTTTCAGCAAGATTTGGCTCTAAATTTTACGGCCTTTAAATATATATTATCACATGTGAGCAAAAGAGAAGGGAATTAGTGTCGTGTCAGCCAGAGAGCAAAGGCGAGGCTTCAGCGATGGGCAGTGCCAGTGCCAAAGCTCCCACTGTGCCAGCTCATGGAGGACAAATGGGGGCTGGGAAATCCTCCTGCTGCCCAGAGTCTCATGAGCCTTTCCCTGGGCTGCCCTGCGCTGTGGGTTGAGACTGAACTGGCGCCCACATCCCCATCTCCATGCAGCGGGCATGGGCCCCTGCATGTGGGTGATGCCGTGGCCTCGAAGAACCTGCAGCTGGCACCAGCAGTGCCACCGCTTCGTCTGCAAGAAGTGACACCTTGGGAGCGCCGCGATAGCGTTACCCCATCAGCATCTGCCTATCTTGCTTTGCTTACCATGTTAATTTGCTGCTGCGTGACTCTCCAGGGTGAAATGGAGAAAAATATGACTTCACTGTTACAATAACTAGTAATAAAAAATATGATTGCCAATATCTGGGAGGCACGCACTTGTGAGTTGTAAGATGAAGTGAATTAACAGCTTGAAAAATTGTTGGCCCTGCTAGAAAGCAAAGCTGTAAATGTTGGGATTATTTCCCCTGTGACACTGCTGTGAGCAGGGGATGGTGCAAGTGGGGATGTTCTCTGGCCCCCACAAGAAATCATTTCCCCTTTCCCCCGGCCGTGCAAAGCCCGTCGTCACAGGCGTCTGTGGGGCTTGGTTGGCATGTTTAACGTATGGCATGATGCATTTTGCGCAGGGATAGCTGTGCATGTGTAGATCTGCTTTTACTGGTCAGGTGTGGGAGCATCCCTGGGCCACGCATGCATGACAGTGGCCACAGCGGGTTTGTACCCATAAAGTCATTTCTTCCTGACCTCTTCCCCAGCTGTTAGGCCAACACGATGATTTATCCTGGGTCTGTGCCTCTTCCTGCTCTGCAAAAGAGCTCTCGATGCTCTCATTATCCACGTTGACTTCCCCTCCTCATCCTGCTTTTGGCCTTTAAGATATCATGATGTAATAAATTCTTGGGGCTAATTGTGCGTTATGTAGCAAATATCCAAAGCAAACAGTTCGCCCAACGGGCTAAAATACATTTGCCTGAAGTGTTCATTGAGCAATTATGAATAACCTACAAGTTTTAAAAACAGCCTCTTTGTGGATAATTTGAATGTTTGCTGCAAAGTGCAGCATTTGCTGAATTAATGAGTCGTTACAGATATTTCACTGAGCTCTGGTGGCACTGCCTGCTGCTGCATCAAGGGTTTTTTTTCTTCCATTGCACCTGTACCATTTCAGTGACATGCAATGCTTAATTTCTGCAAATTACTCCTACTAGAGCAATATGAAATACAACTAACTTGGGGGAAGGAGAGGTATACTTTAATTAAATCATCTTGCAATTAGTCCTTGAGTGATGAGATAAGGTGTTTTATCTCTGTGCAAGTGGTACCAAACCACCAAGGAGATGCACGGAGAGGGAATTCCAGAATTGGACATCATAGTCAGATGAGTTGTTCCACCATCTGAGATTTCTTAAAAGCGGCCAGCCAGCTATTTGGGCATTACTTTTGCTGTTTGCTTGGGACCATCCATATTTACAGCATTAGAACAACCGACTCAATTAAAATCAATATTTTCTGGAAGTGCCTTTAGGCCTAAGGACTGTGGCAAAATACACAGACAAATTAAAATACACCATTGGTCAGATACTTTGTGATGAGCAGGATGCGCAACATTGCATCCCTTGTGTATAGATACAGGACCTGGTCCTTTGCGATCTCCTCAGCTGTGGGACGCTGGCTCTGCTCCTCTGCACTCTGCAGCGCTTTTGGGGAGCATTGCTTGGGGAGCACAGAGTGAAAGGCTGTTTGCACTAAATGTGGGTGCGATGGTCCCATTTGTACCTTCTATGGTGACACTTGCACCCTCAGAAGTCAGATATATAGGCACCATCTGAAGCATCTCCAAGGGGGAATAGAGATTTCACCATCCACTCCCCTTTGGATTCTTTCCTGGAGAAAGAGATGAATGGCTGAATGCTTCTGAATATTTAATTCCCCCAGCAGCATTTAGCATGGTGTAACGTTTTCTTAATGATTTATTGCCCCTAGTGTTTTAGACAGACGAAATATGTTTGCAGTCTGTCCTGCCTGACACTGGAAACCTGGGCTGGTGTATTGACCCCTCCAAAAGAGACAAACATCTTGTTTGAAGCCATCTAAAAGCCCCTCGGGAAGCAAATGGGAATTCCTCTCTGCCTGCAGTCTAAGTGTTTGTGGCTGTTTGTGCAACCCAGGACCAAGCCCTGCGTGCTCCTGCAGCACAGCAGAGTCATTATGTACATCCGAGGCCGAGAGGCGTCTCATACGCGAGCACTGCGCCAACCTCTGCGCCTGGGCGTTGGACCGAGTTCAGCCGAGGTCCAAGAAGTCCATTTCATTGACTCTGGCAATTGCTCGGTCTGGCCTATCATACAGATGGAGTCATCTTTCCGCTGTCAGGTCGTGCTCAGGGAAACTTGGTTTCAAGGAGAAGAGCAGGCAGTGGCACTGGGGAGATCTGTCCCAAATTGAAGAGCAAGCGTTGAACAAGAGTATGCACGGGATAAACCTATCCTTCAGATCACTGTTGTCCAGCTATTAGAAAAATAAATGTAGTCAAAAAAAAAAAGAAACACCACCAAACCCTAAGTGCAGTTTAGTAGCAGGATTTGGAATAAAATCATCAAAAGCAAGGAAATTCAAAGTGGCAGCAGCAATTTCTCCCTCTCCTCTCAGCAGACCTAAGTATTACAAGAACCAGTGGGATGCGATCCGGGGACCTGCACAGGGGTAGTTTCATGCAAAATGTAATTTCTTTGAAGTTTAGAAAACTGCATGTGTAATAACATAGCATCAAGTTATTTCCTCTGTGAAGCCAATAGCTAGCACGCTCATGAGGACACGTATACGTACAATGGAGACAACAATAAGCAAAGAGTCCAGCTTGAATTTAGATTTTCGGTTTGTATTAGGTTGCATAACAACCTTAATGTTACTTAAATGTAGGTGTTTTGTGTGTGGGTGCACGCGCCTATGTGTGTATGTGCATTAATAGCAATTTGTGATAGATGCCTTTGGGGCCCACACATTCAATAAGAAAAAAGGAGTTTTTATGGGAGATAACATAACTGTTTGCAATTTGGCTATTCATTGTATCTTTGGCATTTTATGTACCGCATTAGCTGAGGCAATTTCATGCATATGGATATAATGCATTAAGTAGAAGCATTTAAATATAGTGAAACTAATTTTATGATGATTAGTTGAAGGAAAACATTGCATTCGTATCATCTATATAGGAGCCAATTTGCATGAAAATGCCCAAAGTTGCTATGCCAACATTTTCTGTGTTGTCGGTCGGGGTCGTCTCTGTGTCAAGACTTTGTATTAAAAATCGGTCTCCAGTGCCCGTGTCTTTTAATTCATTGCAAGCTGTAGGCCATTTGCTCACAAAGCGCTTGCAGTAAAACAAATGAATAGCTAAAATACTCATTTGCATGATTCCCATTTGAAAACGATTCCCCTGAAATTAAGGAAGCGTGTTACTCGGTTGTGAAGATGGATGGGCAGATGAGCCATGCAATTAATATTTTTCGGCATTCTCTTTTAAAGCCCTCCTAAGACTAAAAGCAACACATGCTGCCTTCCAGACAAATTGGGTCCCGCAACAGTTCCAGGGCTGCCATGGCAGCAGCTTGTTCCCACTCTCTCCCCTTTATTGTCTCACTTACATTATGCAGTAATTAAAACTATTTACCATTCCTACTTATCTGCCATCTGCTGCCATTGAAGTTTCCTCTTCTTTATAAAGCCATCTTAAGCAGCAACAAGAAAAGTAACGGATTCAAGGACAAGCAGGGGGAGGGAGAAAATTCTCCTGCTTTTTATTAATAGGTAGCGGACCAGGACGAGGGTTGAGTATTATAAACGACTGGGTACTTCCGTGTAGCGTGGCATTTTCTGCGATTTACAACCCGGCCACTGTGGTAAGGAGGACAAGCATGGGCACACGACAGAGGGAAATAGGCACAACAGATGTATATAATGCTATAGGCGCATCGATGGGATACTCCTCTATTTACACCAGGGCGAGTGGGAAGGAGGATTGTGCTGATGGTTTCGTTCGCTCCTGAGCCAAGTCATGGGGAATGAATGAAAGATTTTGATTTGAACGGACACTGGTTTCGAAGAACAGATGAGTTTGAGCAGACCCTTGAATGGGACCTCAGTTCAGGCTGGGTTAAATCCTGTGGGATGCACAAATTGCACTCAGGCGTGGATGTTAGGCAGAGGCAGCACTTCACGTCAATGCATCGGAGAAATGGGGATGAAAATACCCAGAGATCTCCAGCCGAACGATGGTGCTTGCAGGTCTTACTATGGAAAATACGGTTAGTGCTCATGGCCTGAAGAGTGCTTAAATCATCCCCGGTGCTGGCGGGACAGGAAGCGATGACAGCCAGGTAAACGGAGCCTGCGGGGGACTCCGGAGAGCCCAGCCCCGAAGGCAGATTTAGGGAGGGCAAGACGTACCCCAGCAGGGCTGTTATACACTCAAATGGGCCAATAAAACAGCTCCCAGTGTGCTGTTGGTAATAAAAAGTGAAGAAGCCGGCAATTACTGTCGCCCTCATGGCATAACTCATGCTCCGTATTATTTACAGTGACTCTAAAATTTTAAAAATCCAGTTAGCTTAATTGCCTTTTCTACTGCACGGGCATCAGTGAGGGAGGGCGGCACGAGCCGGCTGCTCCGGCTGCAGAACCCATGGACGGCTCCCAGGGACCCGTTTGCCCCGTGCTGCGTCTGGAAGGGGTAGTTGGTAGTAATCCATGGAAACATCCAACTTTGCTGGGTAACTGCTAAAAAGCAGTTTCGGTAGTATATCCTCCTTTATTAAAACTCCGGCAGTCTGAGTTACTGCTGCATAAACCCAGCCATGGCACAAAGGACTCTGGCGGAGTTGGGTTTTTTCTTAGAAAGCTGTGGCAGTTTCATTAGTTTTCCATCGTTTGACTACAATTGATTTTTCTCAGTATTTTTTTTTTAATATATAAACACTCAGTTCCATGTTTCAGCTATTTTTCATGAGAGTCTGTGTTTTTGCCACCATCTCCTGGCCTGAGTAAAAAGTCAAAGAAAAGAAAGTTGAGAAAATGTTTAGTTTTGGGTTTCGGTGGTTTTTTTTAACCCCAAAGTCTTAAACATCAGTGATGATGGTGTAAAGCATCATCCAAAAAACTCTGGCAGAAATATTCCCAAACCTATAAAACTATGCAACACAGAGCAAATTACACGTTCACGTTACAAACAATGCTGGCAAAGAGCTGGCTGTTCGCTGGGGTGGCTTATTCAGTTTTACAGATATTTCATTCTCCCCACATCTGGAAGGATTTAATGGTTAGGTGAGAAACAGCATCCAGTTTTTCAGCACTTTGTGCAATTTCTCAAATACAGTGGAAAGCCCCATGTTCAAAAGGACAGTCATTTTCCAATCCATTGAATTCTTTTGTTAACGTGCAAATACTTTTCATTCCTTGTGAAGTACAGTAGAGCAGGCATTGTTGCACCAAATTATTTACAGACACACAGCTGAAACCTAAAAACACAGGCTCTTTCTAGTCTTTTTTTCGTAACCACAGTGGGCTTCTCCCCAGATCAAACACCCTTCAAACACAGGGAGGCTGGAGCATCTCACATGCATCCCAGTCCATTCCCGCAGGATGGGACCACCCTGCTCTCCCATCATGATATTTCTGCATGGTGCAGAAACATCATCCAGATATCAGTGGGAGGGTGCAAATTGGCCCCAGAGTGGCGTAATTAGCTTTTTTCTTGGTGCTGGGCTCCTTACAGCCTCCAAGCAGCCATGGTGCGGTTGGGTTCCTAGAGGTGCCCAGCCATTGTCACCCCTTGAGTGAAGCATCTCTTGCAGCACTGGAAAACTATCAAATATTCCCTTCGTCCAAAGTTGAAAAACTGGCTGAGGTTCTTTTTACACCATACAGCACTCCCGTCCCTTTTAGTAAATGATTTTGCATCACAACCCTGCAAAAAAAATTACCATAGAGATCCCATTTAAGGCAAGGAAAAAAAAATGTAAAAGGAAATATTTTAGGTAGGAGTTGAACAGCAAATGCTTTTTGGTCTCTGTGGGGAGTAATGATCCACAACAAGGACACAATTCTATATGCATGTAATATTATCACATGCTTCAAAAAGCTTTTAAATCACATAAATGCAGTTATGGACCATTGTACAAAATAAACATTCCACTTGTGTTTAGGCTGTTTTTAGTTCTTTGATCTAAAGGGATGCTTGCAGATTTTATTGCTTTGTAAATTAAAGCAGCTTTGATTTGATTGAACTAAATTAATAAGACTTCTGCCTTGTTGCAAGATAACAGCTACAGTATATTTTGGCTGCACTGCACATAAGAAAACTGCAGTCTGTAACAATTCCACTGAAGCTTCATGGAGGATTTCAATACCTATTTTAATTAAAACAAAAGCCTATGTAGCACTAATGCGTTCCTTAAAGAGAAAAAACTTAAAGTGTCCTTTTAAATCTATTTTAATATGTCTTAAGGACTAGAAGATAAATGGCAGGAGAAGGGGGCTCTGACAAGGTACTTTTTCACTGCCTTTTGAATTTTCTTCTTGCACGTCTAAGGCATGTCTCCTTTTAAAAAATAAATCTCGCATGGAAAAGCAAGCGGCTTTCAGGTGTCCTCTCAGGCGCTGAACAATGGCAGAGCTCTCAACCCCCACTCAAGGACCACAAAAATCATCCACGTCCATGGGCAGAGCTGGTGATGGGTTCAGCCCCCAGGACCACCCCACAGGGCTCCACTGTCAGGTCGGCTCCCACCGTGCTGGCAAGGTCCTCAGCCCGTTAGCCAACGTGTAATTACACTTTTCTGGCTCATACCTCATCTGTGGCTCTTTTTAGATCTGGGGCCTCTCGGGGCGGCTGTGCATCACTGGGAGAAAGGGGAGCCCTGACCCAGCTGTCTTTTCGATGCCCTGAAGAGACTCCAATAGTTCACAGCAGGGCCTGTGACGGGCAGTTGTGGGACGAGGCTGTTTTAAACCTGCTGATGGTTCTAAATGTTTGTTGCTTGTGGGTCTCGGTGGCTTCTTTTTTTCCCCTTGAGCAGACTTGGGAAGTTTGAAACCAGCAACGGTTTTTACTTAATTCCATTTACCAAAAATCCTTAAACAAGAGCAGCTTATTGAAATCTGTAACAATAAAAAACCAGCAAGTGCCAAAAAAATGGAGCTGCCTCATCCCGACCGCAGGGGCACTGTGGGAGGAGCGGGAGAACTGCTTCCAACAGGGAAACACAAGGGGCACAGGGGCTGTGCCCCTCCACCAGCACCTCCCTGGCAGGAGCCAGGGCATCCCCGCATCTAGTAGGGTCCCTGGGCACAACCGCAGCCAGATCTCAAGCTACAGCTCTCCCTGCACATCTCCAGGGCTCCAGAATGGGAACAGCCAAAGCAAGTGTAGGAGCAACATCTCCCTCAAAACCTTCCTCTCCGCATCCCTCCAGCCCCTGGTTCAATGCTGCTGCATAAAGCAGACCCACGGTGTGGTGCCGAAACTACGCCGGGGTTTCTGCCCTGGCTGAGCAGGGATCTGGACAACGTAGGACAGCAGGGCTTCTTTGCATCCACTGTTTGTCCTGCAGTTTGTCTCCTTCAAATAGAAAAGAAAAAAAAGAAAATGTTTTAGCTGCAGGCACTGCAAATTTTGCCTGGAGTCAAGAGATCAGCAAACATGTCAAAGGGACAGGGTTTGCTCGTTGACCACCATGTGCTTGTGGGCTTCATCCCTTTTGTCCCAGAAGTTCAGATTCATCTGATCTTCTCTCTTTCACCATGACGGTGGATCTGCCTCACACAATAGTGCTGGGAGATTCTGGGATCCTTCCCAGTGCCTTGCTAGCTGGGTTGGAGGGACAGATGCTGACCCGACCTTTGCATGAGCAGGTGACCCGTGGTCCTGTGGCTGAGACCTGGCTCAGCATCCCAGCCCCTGACATGCTGCAAGCTCAGTGGCAGGATGAAAAAATCCCCCCAGGCTGATCTCCCCCAGCAGCAGCCCCGGCTCCCCATGCTTCCCCTCCTTCTTACCCTTTTCATAAATAATTTTAATATAGTACAGAGTGGCTCAAAACAGGAAACTCTGCTGTTTTAGTTTGGTCTGGAGTCAATTTTCCTAATCCCTGTGGTGGAGTTGCTAAGTTACCCTATCCCAGGGCCCTCACTGCTGTTTTCATGTGGAAAAAAAAAATTAAAAAAAAAAAAAATCTGTTCTTCACTAAAGTACTGGGGTTTGAAAAAGCCGTGGCTCATTACTGCGTGAAAGGTCCAGCACGCTGGGCATTTACAGCGCTGTCATTTAGAAATCGCATTTCCCGCAGCTGAAATCCGGCCAGCGAAAAGCAAAGTCTTTGCCGGCTTCGCCGAGGTCAGGCGGGTCAGACATGAGATGAAATGAAAGACAAACAGTGGCCGTGGAAAGCTTTCACTGCCATCTCCTCCGGCGTAATGAGCCCTGGCTGCGCGCTTGGACAGAGGCCAAACATTCATTTACCACAAATCTTCTGTAAATGATTACATTACCTTACATTAGTTTCTGTAGTACCCCCAACTGTTCCTTCCAAAGCAAGTTAAGCAGAAGGAAAGCTGCCACTTCCCTGTAATTATTCTCCCTCGGCCAACGGGCCACGTTCCTCCTGTCCCTCCTGCCCGTAATGGAGAAGGGACAAACCTGCCTTCCCGTGGTGGCTCGTTGGATGCTGTCACCTCGGATGAAGGAACAGTGGTACCCACCACGGACAGGGGAGGGTGATGAGCACAGATGCAGCCAGAGGCGCAGAAGCTCCCTGGCACCGCAGCCGGGGACACAGGCAGATGCCCGATGTTGCTTCATGACCGTGGGTGACGGTTTGCACTTATGCTCCTGGGTATCTCCTTCGCTGCTGGAGGTCCTTTGGGTTAAAATCTGGACCTCAGCAAGCGTGACCTTGACTCATGCCAAGGGAGACTGTGGCATTTCTGGTCTTGCTGCAGTCCAAGCAGCGTGTAAAGCCAGTGCTTTGGATCAGATAACTCTCTGGCTTGCAAGTAAGTGTCATCCCAGAATCCAACATGTTTTAGAGAAGCTTCGTATCTCCCTAAGCAATTCCTCTTTCCTCCCACTCTACCCCCTGCTTTCCCTAAAGTAGGCTAAAGCAAAAATGCTTGACATAACCCCTCATCTTTACCCACGCTGATATCCTCTGCTCATTTGTTGAAGCCGCATTTGAATTCTGGGGGCTACTTCTTAAAATTCACCCATATGCACATGGGTGATGAAAGAACAACGGAGCCGTTACAGCCTGGTGTAAACTCACAGTCTGCTGGTGTGAACTAGTTTTCCCAGATGGGAGTGACAACCACGTGGTGATTTCTCCCCTCTCCAGTGCTCCTCGGATGACAAATTCCTGTGGCTTGCAATACGGGGCCAGTTTATTTATTTTTTCCAGTCCTACATGTGCAGCCCGTGTTGCAAAGAGGCAGCGCGATCCCTATCCCCTCAGCTTTCCATTTCTCCGAGGCACAGGAAACAGCATTGCCTCACTGGCCAAGACCTACAGTTATGCTGGAGGCTGCTGTTGGGGGAGCACGCTGCTCAAAAAGTCCTTGCAAAGATGCTGTGAGATGAGCAGCAACAAAAAAACACAAAAACAAAAAAAAAAAACCCACAAAAAAAAAACCAACCCTGGGAGTTAAACCCTGCTTAAGTTAAGCCAGGGAGCACCGGCGCTATCTGACATTCCCAGGTGTGCTCCCCTGCGCACCCCTCCCCGTGTCCTCCCTCCCTCTTTCAGCCTTTTCCCAAGGCCTTCTGCAAAACTGCCATTTGTTATCGATTTCATTTAAGCTGCAGCAGTTTGTTATTATTATTAATTCCAGGCACATTTTTAATAGCACCAATAGGTTGAAAGAGAGAAATGCTCTCATTTGCACGCCCTTTCTTTAGGCTGGCTGTAGCTGATTTAAGTGCGTGCATCTCCACAGCACAGGAACAAATTGGAAAGGAAGATATAGGCTGTTAACAGTATTTTTAAAGTGTTGGAGTATGAGTGTGAGGGAGTGAGGCAATACCAGGAGGTGTTTAATTATCATCCTGTACCAGCTCCGGGTGTTAAAAAGGATTGAGCTTGTGCTAGACTGGCAGGCTTTTGCAATATCACCCTAAAGGCAATTTCCCTAATTGCCAAATACTGTCCTAAAGCGTTGCAATTTGGCCACAAGTTAGCAACTTGCTCTTGAATTTGTCCTTGTGCTGAAACCCATAGGCTTCATCCCATGGACGAGTGATGGAGAGAGTGTTTCCATTCCTCATAGTTACATCTGTTATCTCACTGCTGAAGTTTTGTCTCTGCTCCGATGCAGAGGATTTTCCCAGGAAGGGAGAATGCATTTGTTGGTGTGAATTTTGGAGTAAATAACTCCTGATGCGTGCTTGGCAAGCATTGGCTTGCATGGAGACAATGTGCAAAGTACAAGCGTGCCCTTGGGGCTCCTGCCCTTAAACCAGCGGGATTTTTCTCTGTCAGCATCACCCCCTTCACCTCCTGGAGTGCAGGAGCCTCCAGCCAGGGACAAGGGAAGGTCACTGCTTGCCGTGAAAGACCTTGCACGGGGCAGGAGCCGTTTCCAAGTCCCCACGGGTGATGCAGAGCCACAGCCGTGCATCCTCCCGATGCCATCATTGCCATTGCTTCTGGGCATGCAACTCCGCTGTCCCCCAGGCTGGCGAACCGGGAGCCCTCTGGGTCTGCTGTAGATTAAAACAATCAGATTAACAGTGGGACATAAGATGTGCGTAGGAAAAACCCAATTTTAAGGCATCACAAAGGGGCCCTGGTTTGAACCAAAGCTTCTGCTACCAGAAGTTTGCCTTTTGTTTGATCTATTTTGCACATCCCTATTAAATAACTAATTATTTAACATCTTTTAAAGCTTTGCTATATATTACAGCAGGCAGGACACAAATGGCTGCTTTCAATAATATAAAAGCCCATTAGCTTCATTTACTGTTAATGTTAAAATAAACATGAGGCAATTTAGATATACTATTCCAATTTCACGGAAACTTTGATGTTTTTCTTCTCCACTCACATAATTAAGGGAAAAAACTACTAATGATATTAAGTTTGTACAGTGTTAATGACAGAAACAAGCTGCAGTAGAAATTGCAGCCATTAATATAGAAAAATAAAATATTTAACACAGGAGATAAATGAAAGCAATTTTAATAAAGTAAAATGAAGAAAATTAATTTTAGAAACTTTCAGCATTCTTAAAATGCTATCGGTTTATGACACATCTTGTGTATTTTTCTGGTTGGGATTACTTATAGGTGGTATGGAAATTTATCATTATTACTTTTAACACCTACCTGGTTTCTTTTTCTACTGCCCATTGTTTTCTCTGAAGGCCAAATTCTGCCCCGATTTACACCCCACAGTCTGACAGCAGCTAAAGGTCGGCTTATCCCTATGAGATGCTTTATCGCAAGTTTTTTTGGGAGGCAGGAGCCCTTTAAGCACCTCAAACACCTAAACGCCATGCCAGGATGCAGGATGGCACTATCCCATCTGATGGGGCTTTATGGTTGCTCATCCCAGGCGTCATCAGCAGCTTTCCAGCACGGATGTGCGGTGGTGGAAGGCAGCAGCAGCGCTGTGCGGAGGGTCTATGCCCCTTGGGGGGGGTTGCGGTTGGGAGTCAAGTGATGCTGTGGTAGCGCTGGGTGGGTTGAGGGCTGAGTATCAGTAATGCAGAGAGCAGCTAACAGGGCTCTGCTGCAGGTGGATCTGGACTGAGATCCACGGTGTGGTGCGAATTTGAGTCCTCAGAGCAACCTGGAGCTTGAAGAGGAACAAAAGAGTCTGTAGCAAGGTAGGTTAGAGCAGAGATAGCCCAGCGGGTCTGGCAGCTGAGCACCAACCTGTGCTGGTGTACCCACGGGAGCCCTGGGGCTCTGCTGTGGTGGAGGTGAGACCCGTGAGGAACATCTCACAGGTTCTCCATTAAACGTGCTTCCCCCAGGAGAGAGGCAGGGAGGGCTCGTACCCAAGGAGAGAGCCTCTTGCTACGTGGCTCCGCAGCCCAGTCCCCAGCATCTCGCTCGCTTCGGAGCCCCTCAGCGGCTACAGCAAGTCCCTTCCCTATGAAAATTCCCCCGTTTCCAAAGCTCAGAGGAAGGATGACTGGCATCCACTTAATATTTCAACCTCTCTGGTGCCTCTTCCACACCACCAGCTCCATCATGCTAACATGTGGCAGCCTTTTGCAGCAAACCATTTTTAGAAACAACGCAGTGATTTATTTTATTCTGATGCATTTATTTACAGGAAATGATTAATTAAATGAATTCTTTTCCTCGCCATTAATTGTTCTGCAGACAACCCGAAGAGATAATCATCACATGCTGACAATCACTTGCCATCAATTATCCACACGCCACTGCTGTCAATGAATGACAGCCCCTACCTGGTGGGAGAGTCACTGCTGGTGCCGCTGAGGCATTTCGCCAGTAATGTATAACGGGGGAGGATATTAGACGCTATTTTCAGACAGGCTGAGAGATTGATATGCAAGCCAAAGGGAAATGCATTAAACTATTTAACTGCCTGGAAATCCAGCGTAATGAACATCCAAAGGTATCTTATTACTAGGTCACTGTAGCTTGCCTTTATTTATTTGTTAGCATTTAAATTTTGTTCAAATTAGTTCTTGTGCTGGAAACGCTCTTGCTGCCAGGGTAGGGCCCGCTCTCGCTCTGCTGAGGGCCATGGCTGAAGACCCTCCCTCCGTTTGCACAGGTCACTGCAGCAGGGGGTGGAAGGGAGAGGGATGGGGGTGGCAGACCCCGAGCACCGGCGGGTCGAGGACCATGGCAGCACTTGTGTGGACAAAGGGTGGTGGCACTTGGGTGGGTGTGAGTGAGCACGTCCCTGCCTCTGAGCGCAGTCGCCCCTTGAAGCTGCACTGCCCAAGATGCTGCGCTTGATGCTGGGGCAGCATCCGCGGTGCTGCGGCTCAGGGCTTACAGCAGAGACGTGCTAGGCAGTGTGATCCTAGCGCCCAGGTAGTATTTCTTATTGCCACTCGGGGCTGGCAGGAGGAAAGAAAGCGTCCTGTTTCCCCATGCTGTCACATCCCCATCAAAGGCTCCACGTGCCCAGCTGGGGCTCGTTACCACCCCCGCTCCCCTTCCCCAAGCCGATGCTGAATTTGTCTTGCTGGTGCTGCCCACCACTGCCTCTAGCATCGCACCTGTTAGATGTTTTAGAAAGAAAACCAAAACTTTCCTCCCTCAGCCATCCAGGGCTGTGCGGCACCCTGGCTGGGCGAGGGGATACTGGGGACACTGGTGGCCTCCAGCTCTCCCCAAACCTCCCACAGCTGGGAAGAGCATCCAGTAAGCAAAGTTTGTCTGAAACCGGACCAATGTGCTCAGCAATGACTGAGCTTCTTAAACATGCCAGAAGGACATTAAATTGAATGTATTCAGTGCTAAGAATTATGGTATCTTTAGAACTTAAAGTGTATAATTAAATTATAGCATCTGAGATTGGAATTGCTTTTTCACTTGTAGGGGAAAAAAATAAGACGTTTTAATAACATGTCATAAGTTTTACAGTTATTGGATTTTCAAATTGTTTACAAAAGCAATATTGTTAAATTGCATAGTTGGGGTTTTTTTTCTTAAGTCTTTTGATAAAAAGAATAAACTAACAATAATGTTCCCAGGAGGTAAAACAAAATTGCATTTCACTTTTGTTATTTGTTTAATTATCCATTCAGCCAGTCAGTATATAAAACTCATTTTCAGCAGATTCGTTCTGAAAGTCTCTGGCTCCAGCTGTAACTGCAAAGAGCATTCGACTTTTATTTAACATTAATAAGCCAAGGCAAAGCCTGGTGGTGCCGGTGCTGCCAGCACCTTGCCTGCAATTCCAGCAGCCCGTAACAGGGACACGGGTGGGAGGAGACATCAGGCTCGTGATTCCCAATTTTTAGGAGTGGGGCGGGGCGGGGAGGGGAACTCTGGGTCATAGTGTCCTGTTTATTTTAAATAAGGAACCACTGGGACTCCTTCCTAAAAATCAACAGTGCCCCATGGCCTAATACCAGCGCAGTTTTACAAACCACGGTGTCAATTAAAGCTGGGTAAATCTTGAGCAGTTTGAAGGGGTTTGTGAACTCCCTGGCTGTTGTTTCTTGTAAGTCTGGTGGGGTATTTTTCCTGGCTGTTTCTGCCCGTTGGTGGGAGAAGGGAGCCTGTCCAGCAGCAGGCAGGTCCCCCGTGCCATAACCTGGGCGAGGTTCGCGTTTGACAGGTGACTTGGCGCGATGGTAAGACAGGAGCTGGTCCCATGGCTGGTTTGGTTGGTTGTGTCTTGGTTTTCAGGAGATTTAATCAATGGATTTAATCGATAGCTTTCTGCCTCCATCAAAATTCTGCCATTTCTATGCAACCGTCCCTAGCCAAGTGTGTATTTTTAGCAAAGGTAGTTTCCATAGCTTTTAAACCCATGATTTCCTTGACAAGGAGAGGTTTTGCATAGCAGGAAACCTACCGAAGCCCTCAGTAACCACTCTGTGTAGATGCTACAGGATTACTACACACTGCATGATACTTCTGTGGATGCTTTCTCTCTTCTTTTTCAGCATCTTATTCCAAAGGCTGATCTCTGCTGTGCTTGAAGCACCAATGCTGATACGCAAGACCACCTTCCAACCTCACACGATACCAGAGAGCTGTTTTCAGGCAGCAGCAGGATCCTAATTGTTCCCAGTAGCTTTGCAGGACACCCCACTGGAATGAGCTTGCTCTTTTGGACTTACTGCCACATAACCCCCACCCCGAGCAGTGCTGAGCTGGAGGCTGGGGCGGGAAAAAAAAAGAAACAGGTTATAAAGAGGCATAAAACGGAGCCACCTTCCTTCACTGCCCTCAGCCAGAGGGATGCAACAGAAGAAGAAAGTATTTCATTCTTCTGGATGACCAGCCTGGTCCTCCTGACAAAGCGCATCGGCTGTTAAATGCTGACCCAACAGTGAGAGGGAGGTTATTAAGAACAGTGAATTCCTTCCATAAGTTCTCAAGTCATAAAGATGTTTGACTCCTCATTTGCACGTTTCGCTCAGGATCAATCAAAGTGGAAAAGCTTGAGGATAAAAATCAATAAAGGAAAAGAAGTCTGTGCAAGGCATGGGAAGACATACAGCTACAGATGCGTAGGTGCGAGGCAGTCATTTAGTGTGCTAATAGACGGGAAGATCATAATTCTGAATTGATCAGATGCTGCCTAAGCTGATGCAACTCAGCGGCTCCAGAAGTCCTGGTCTGGAAGATCTCGCAAAGGGATGCTTGGATTAGCTGCACCGTTCCCAGCCCACTCGGCTGCAGGTATTGGCAGGTATATTTATAGCACAGGGGAAAAGCAAAATGAGACTTGCTCTGGGTTAAATACCTAATAAACCAGAACTTTGCTAATAAGTGCTGTCACTACTCCAGTAGATATTCGTTGCCCACTCCATCTTGCACGGTATGGATTCAGAGGCTGTCACCGCACCCATGCGTGACCCACAGCCTGCTCCTCCTCTGAAAACTGTTCTGTCAGCTGATGGCGAGCTTTGCCTTCCACCAGAGCATCACAGGACATTAATTAATCCTCCCAACACCCTTGTGGGCTGAAACCAGCTCTGTCCAAAAGTCCCAGTGGGGAAACTGAGGCACAGGGAAAGTGAAGCATCTCAGTCTCATCCAGAGGATGGAGAAGACCTGGTTGCTCTTGAGACTCACCATGAGAGGAGATCAGAAATGTGCACCACAGCTGTTCCCTGCAGGTTGCACATTTTTTGCAGGGTGGTCCCAGGCATGAAGCACTGCCGTTGTAGGATGAGACAGGAGTCTTCCTGCCCAAGGCTGCCCTCGAAGGCACAGATTTGACATTCCCAGTAAGTATCTCTGGATGAAACTTAGCTTGAATGTCGGAGGGAAGCCTATGGACCCATATTTATTTTGGAAGGCGTGCAATAGGATAAACCAGATCCATACCACTTGTGTGTACCCTCCATGGAATTTTGTGGCAGGGCTGTGGGCCAGACTGTGCTCTGATTCCTCCCTGGGTAACTCTGCTGCTGGATGGCACCATCCATGCAGTTCCTTGAAACAAATTACACTTTGAGGATAATTTCTGGAAGATGGGCCCTTAACCTGAATGGGAAGAAGCTTTCAGCACTCAGTAGCCCACAAAAAAAGCCACCTCTGCTGCATGGCTCCAGCAGGGACCCCGCAACTGGAGAATGGAGTACCCGCCAGCTTCCAGCACTGGAAATTTTGAAGACCAGGTCAGGAAAACGTGTCCAGGAGAGTTTAGACAGGGCTGAGCCCTGGGGCAAAGGAGGTGGTAGGTGGCCAGGCAAGGTCCTCCCAGGCCTGAGCCCCTTCCTCGCTGCAGGGTGCTGCCCAGAAAGGGGCTTTGCAGGTGCCCAGGTACCTTGGGCTTCTCCTCTGCCCTGCAGCCAAAAAAAGGAAAGGAAAACCAAATTTCTTGGTAACAGCTGTGTTTCCTTAACAAACAAATGTTCACTTAAAATATCCAGGATGACGAGTTGACAGTAATGAAGTAACATCTGTCCAATCAGTGCACTTTTTGGCAGCTCCGGAGCCTCTGAGTGAATGTTCCCTAATGTTCACCAGACACTCGCAGCACCTGCTCTTCACCCCCAGCCTCGTACCACTGCCTCCAAATGCAGAACAGATGTGAGGGCTGAGATAAAAAGCTTCCCCAAACAATCTATCAGTTTAATAGCATTGATCAAACAAAACAATCTCGGAACATCACTTGTTTTGCTCCGGGCACCTTGCATGTTGCTGGGGCATGAACCCTGCCGTTAACCCTTGCAGGGATGCCAGGAGGGAGGATGGGGCTTTTGGGACCTGGCAGGGCTCATGAATGGTGCCTATTACAGACTATAGCTAGTGCTGGGACTGCAGCACTTATGGACGTGTGAGAGTCACTACAACCGTCTGCTGTGAGTAATAGAGGGGCAGAAAGACCATTGAAAGCTCCAGCGTGGCTCTGAGCCTGCTAGCGGCTGAGAAAATGCAAAGCAAGGACAGGTCAAGGGAGGCCTTTTCCATGGAGGCAGGGGAATGTTGTTGGCATTGCATATGGTGCTGGGGAGACCTGGCATATCCAGTGCAATTCTGGTTGCTCGTGCCCAAGACCAGTGAAACCAGCACAGAAGGGCAGCTTGGACACATGGGCAGCTGCGCGGTTCATCTCCTGAGAGGCAGCTTGTCCTGTCTGGCCCAGTGCAGGTAAGATCAGGGGTATAAGGCTGTGCTTTGCAGATCTGGAGGGAGGGAAGGAGCTATCTACGGTGTATGACTGCTACTGCCTGGCTGTCTGCATCACGTGCTGTGTGGGCAAAGCAAAGTGATCGCCTTGGCTGCCTGCGTTTGGCTTCTTGGCTCATGCCTGCTCCACTTCACTCTGTACCAACCATTTTTTTACACCCAAATTCAATCCATAAACACACACTGAGAGTGCATGAGCCATGAACCCAGAGCCAGGGGGGTTGTCCTCCCCATGGCCAGCCATGCATGGCATCAGCACCAGCCCCCTGTCTCCTGTATGGTCCCATTTTTTGGCACATGAGCTGGCATGGGCCAGTCTCCACGCGGGCAGCCAGCCTGCCTGGGCAAGTGGCACTTCAGGGTTGTTTGTTTTCTGTTTAATTAGCTCAGCTCCAGCCTCAGCTCAGGGGTCAGCAGGTCCCAGCCCTGAAAGATGCTGCCATTGCTGGTTTGTTGCTATTCAGTTCTCTTTCATCCCTTTGGCTCCGCGCACTAAACCCCCCCTGAGAGGGGTCCCTCTGGGCTGTCCTCCTCTTTAATGGGGCTGTGTTTATAGGCCTGCAGAGTGACAAAAAGAGCAGCTAATCTCCTTGCTTCTTCCTCTGGTCTCGTCTTGAAAGGTAAGAGCAACCTTGTGCTCCTTCTGAATGGGGGATGTGTGAAAGAGCTTCAAGTGTGATGCTGAGAGGGCCCCAAGGACATGCCATGGGACACCCTGTCCCTGGGATGGAGCTGGTCCCATTTGCCCAAGCCCCGTTGCATGGCACAGCACCACCAACGTGGAGCATCGGGGGGGGGGGACTGAGCAGGGCATGGCCAGAGCTGGTATAAAAAAATGTCCCACATTGATTGCAGCGCAGGTTAAGTAAGTGGAAGCCTTATTAGTCATAAAAGATGTGATATGGAAACACTTAAGGCGACCACTCAGATAGAAAGAGCCAATTTAGAAATCTATTAGGTGCAAAAAGCACAACATATGTGGTGCAATAAGGGAGAGCGATGCAATCACCAAAGCATATGGACACCTTCCCATGTCTAAACCTATCCATTAGCTTGGCGTATCAGCTCCTGCGAGCGCTGTCGCTCAGGGTTATTAATGTGCTGTCTGAGCACTTGCAGGGAACAGCCACCGGCTCTTCTCAGGGTCACAACCCCAGCTCACATCTCTAACCAGCCTGGCCCCAAACTCCAGAGGGGTGGCTGAGGTCAGAGAGCTCTCGGGCACTGCTTGCTGCTGGCTGGCACAGGCTGATTTCCCTGCCACATGCGCCGAGGGTGACCCAGCCACCAGTACAGGCTGAATGGCATCTGTGCGCTTCGGGAGCCATCCCCTAGGCAGCTGCGGGTGGGCAAGGCTGAGCTGCTCTGCTCGGTTTTCCAGAGATTGGCCTGCAAAATGGTAACAGCAGCTGTAGCCAGTGGGTTGTTGTACCCACCAGCCACTCACACTGTGTTATTGGGCCTCTTTTATTTACTGGGCTGTGAGAAATAGAGGTTGACACAGATACCTGGTGATACAGGCTCTGTCCAGCAATTAGATGGGATCCCTTCCTGCAGTCCCAGTGCCGGGGGGCAGCGGGATGGTGCTGTCTTTGGGGGGAACGTGCGCTCCAAAGTCTTTCCAATCCTGTAATCTGCTGCCTGTGATGGGACTTGGCAGCGCAGCACAACACAAACACATCCAGGAGCATGAGAACAGCAGAGCCCACAGCCACAGCACGTCAGTCCGCTGCATCGTTCTGTGCAGTTGATGGCCCTGGCCGCCTAGAAGGGCTCTAATCTGGAAATAAACTGCTGCTGCCTGCTGCAGCAGCTGCTGGGAAGGGCTGTACACAAGTGTCCACCACACTAGGGCCAGAAGCCTCCCACTTCTGTCCTGCCCCAGGGCTGCCTCTGCAGCAGCATCTCAGCCCCGCTTGCTTTCGGGGTGGTGGGTGCAGCCCAGGAGGCAGCCAGCTGCAGGGACCCCGCCGCAGGTCAGCATTGCCCCTGGCCCACCCCTCCCCAGGCCACCAAGCAGTGCTCCTGGTTGTCCTGCCCCGCAGCACTGTGCAGGGTCAGCGAGCAGCGTCAGCTGTGGGTGCTGGAGAAGCACCCAACTGGACCCACAGCTGGGAGACATGGGTCCCCAGAAAAGCAGGCAGCAGGAGAGGTGTTTTTCATCTTGCAGGGGCTCATGCCCAGGCAGAAGCATGCACAGGTGGGGGCAGAGACCCCACAGCATGGACTGGGGGTCAGGGAAATGCCCAGAAGGGCTTTGCACAGTGGGCTGCGCACTGTACCATGTAGTATATGCTGTGCAACATGTGCTGTGCAACATGTGCTGTACGGCATGTGCTGTGCACCATGTACTTTGCACTGTGCTTGTGCGCTGTGCAGTGTGTGCTTTGCACTGTGCGCCATGTGCTTTGCACTGCAGCATGTGCTGTGCGGCGTGTGCTCTACACTGTGTAGCGTGTGCTTTGCACTGTGCAGCGTGTAATGCGCGGCGTGTGCTTTGCACTGTGCGGTGTGTGCTCTACACTGTGTAAAACGTGCTTTGTGTTGTGCAGCGCATGTTTTGCACTGTGCAGCGTGTGCTGCACGGCATGTACTTTTCACTGTGCTTGTGCGCTGTGTAGCATGTGTGGTGCAGCGTGTGCTGTGCACTGCGCAGCATGTGCTTTGCTCTGTGCAGTTTGTGCCGTGCAGCGTGTACTTTGCACTATGCTTGTGCGCTGTGCACCGTGCAGCACGTACCGTGTGCAGCGTGCGCGGTGCCGCGAGCGCCGTGCGCTGCCCGAAGTTGCCACCAGAGGGCGCCCGCACACCGAGCACGGTGCCGGCACGGGCAGGACCGGCCGGGCTGCTGCAGGCTCGGGCGCTGCGGTCACCGGGGGGTGGGGGGCTGTCAGCATCAGGTCGATTTGAGTACCTGGAGGGATGCGGTGACTTGGAAGCGTTTGGTGTGAGTTGGTGTCACTTCACACGTTGGAATACGGTCTAGGAGCAGAAAATGAAGTATTTTCTTGTTACGTAGAAGATACTTCAAGACGTTGTGCTTTGAATGCAATCTTTTCAAGTAGTACTTGGTGCTGAGGTCCTTCCTCTAAGCAAAGCGAGACATCTCCTCTGGCCCTTTGCTACAATAACTATTTCTCATTGTATATATTTCAAAATCTATCTTTTTTTAAAAGAAAATGTAATTGTCACTCTAATTTGAGCTCTGCTCCCCAGATTAATCTTCCCACCAATTAAATATTTTTGTAGCTTTTTTTTTTTTCCTTCTTTTTCAGTTTTAACAAATAACCCACCAGTAATTTGGCATATCCTCATGCAGAGTCACTTCATGGAGTTTGTGGAGTTCCTGAGTTCCCATGTGCGGTGCAGAGGCTGGCTGCAGAGCAGGACTCATCCTGCTGCCCTGGCTCCTCTCTAACCACCATCTTCCTGCTCACGGCTCCTTCTAACAAACATAATAGCTTATTTAAACCTGAGCAACTCATAAAGTGAAACACATGAATTAGAGGCCATAGCATTAATGAATACAATTGTCCTTTAAAAGCCATTGCAGCCACACGGGTTTATTCCAGCTGAGGGTCTGGCTCAGAGCACATGTGTGGAGATACCGCAGTATCTTTTGGGCTGGAAGGAAATTTAATATCGAAGTAAAATATCCTGCCAAAACCTTCTGAGATTTTGCGATAGAGATTGCCTTCCCCGGGCTGACTGCGGAGCATGGCAGGGCACCCTGCCTCTCCCCTGCCTGCAGTGATTAGATCTATTCTGAGGACTAAAAGCTGAATTTGTTGTCCCATTAACACAAAGCGAAGATGAATTAGCAAAGGTGGAAGGTGAAAGGTCTGTCTGCAGGCTCGCCTGGAGTCAAATAGAGGGGTCTCAGCTCATTTTGCATGAAGCGCAGCAAACTAAAGGCTCAGCCTTGGGGCTTATGGCCATTGAGTTTATGTATATTGATTTCACACCTTCACTCATTTGCTTCAGCTTTCCATAGTGCTTTCATGCGGACAAATTTAAGGCCCAGCAGAGAAGGAACATCCTTAGCTGGAAAAATCAACTGTGGCAAATTCGCGATAAAAGTCAATCTTCCATGCACCTTTGTTTTACTATGTGTTGTAAGAGATTAGACATTTATTTTATCCAGCTGGATTTTCACCCTGAGCACGCTGAGCTTTCCCTTGGTATGGATGAAACGGGAGGGAGGTTGCTGTGCTTCGCTCTCCTGCGAGCCCAGCCCAGCCGGCAGCCTCCCCAGAGCATGCTGAAAGTACAGACCCTTCTGAGAGGATGCTGGGGAGGAGGCAGGGGGTGTTTTGTTCTTTTGAGGCAAATTGCAAGGGGCTGTGATTTCCAATTGACTTTAATTTTAGGAAAATCTAATTAGCCATGTAGGCACACTTTGCTGAAGTGGGTGATATTGGTCCAATGTCGCAGCAATGAGGGAGTCGCCTCTCCCCCCATTTCTGGTGCTGTTTCCAGAGCTGTGGCCCTTTTCCTTTCCAGTTCGGTTGGACCTGAGCATCCCTGGAGCTCTCCACTGCGAACACCAGCTCATAGCTAGTTTACTCGTTCTTCCTGTCTTATGCTGCAACCTGAAACAAGTCATAGCTCTTAACACAGAACAAAATGAAGTCTATTCCTGCATCCCCTCCAGTCTCCATCCTCTTTCTCCACACCAAAGAAGCTAAATCCAGTTTATTAATTTGGCAAATGCACTTCAGGGCACTTCTGACATCAAAACTGAGATGGTTTGATTGGCACTGGTGCGGTCCTGGGCATGTTTTGCAAGAAGCACCTCTCAACACTGAAAGCTGCAGGTCCCAAGGTGGGCGCTGCGGGTGTGAGCTGGGTCCTGTCTTCGGGGAAAAGCCTTTACCTGCCCTTGCAGAGGGACCCGCTCCTTCTGCAGGAGAGCTAGGGACCACCCTCGGCTTTGCTGGGCGTTCATCCTGCTGAATGCGTGCAGCTGCAGCGTGCAAGGCACGGAACTCAAGCTGGCTGAGGCATCTCTGTCCAGCGCTGTTGTTTGGATTAAGCAGCACTGCTCCCAGCTGCAGCCTGTTTGATCTTTTGCCAGGATTGAGGAGATAAGAGTAAGATTATCATGGAGTTAGGAAATCCTCCCCGCTTGCCGGAGCTGAGGGTGAGGCGAGCGCTCTGCACAGGGTTGTTTTTCTCACAGTCCCGTAAATCAGTATTACAGGCTGCTCTGTCCCCGGTGTAGAGCAGGAGAGGAGGGTCAGCGGAGCAGGTTTTAATCCTGGATCTCCTCCGAGAGCCGCGACTGTGCACCGGAGAGGCAGAGCTTGGTCCAGGTCTGGGGCTGTGTGTGCCAGCGTGGGAGCTGGGCCGCTCTGCTGTGTGCTTTCACTTATAATTGGCAATTAAGAACAGAGAAGGTCATGGAAAAATGCCTACAGAGTCATCATGCCTTCACCCACAACAAATACAGCTGGGCAGAAAGTGAGAAGGAAGAGGAGGAAGAGGTGACTAAGGGGGGAAGGGTGTCAGTTAATCCAGAGTAAGGAATGACCAGGCTGGCACCGCGGTGAGCCCCGTAGGAGATGCAGTAGAGCATCCTTCTCATTCACAAGCATCAGCGCTGGGGATAGCTATAGGGAAAGTGACCAAAACTCTTTCTTCAGACATTACATGGGCTTTGTTATATGTATCCCACAAAAATGTGCTTTAATCCTGGAGTAATGGGGGAGAAAGTCTGTGGTTTCATCCCTAGCATCTAGACAAGGGATTAAAAAAAAAAAAACAACCCCAATCTCCACGTACCCATAAATGGCTAATTTTATTAGGCAGGGCTGCAGGAACAGGGTGGCCTCGTTAGGGGTGATTCATGCTCGCCGGGGCAGTAGGCATTCCTTGTTAAAGGTGTCTTTCCCTCAATCTGCTTTGTCGCTGTGTGAGTAACAGGGAACCTCGGCTCTCTGTTATTAATATGCCATCGGACCATATGTTCTCAGCCTCAGCCCATATGTATTTTTGAAAAGAACCACGTGTGAGTAATTCTGCCTCCTCAGAGTAGTGAGTAAAATCTGCTTCGGTGTGTGCGTGCGCCGCACAGGGAAGGGGGGCTTCAGGCTTTTCCTGAATTTGTAGGAATGTCACTGTCTTTGGGTCCTCCTTGTTGCGGCTCAGGGGTTACCCTGGCCCCAGTGCCATCAGTCGTGGCACCACAGCCACCTCACTTCTGCAGGCACCAGCCCCAAAGAAGAGTCTGCTGCTGTTTTCCAGGCAATTGATGGTTCTGTTCGTCTCAGGTTATTTTAACAGCTGTCGTGAGCGGTTCAGTTAGGAGCTGGTATTTCAGCCGGCACTGAGGCGCTGCCAGTGAGTCACCTCCACTGCCAAGGACGAAACACAGACCTGCTCGGGGATGCCAAGGACAAAAGGATGACCTGCTCGGGGATGCTGGCAGTGCTCAGTCACCCCAAATAGGCAGACGTGTCTGCCTCACCCTCGTCATAGGCTCCCTTTTTTTCCCCTGTACTTCATTTTTGAAGGATCTTGGATGGACCAAGGCCCTTTTTGGAGCTGTCGGAGTCTCTCATCCACTGCAGCCCCGGGATGTGCTGCCGAAGGCTGTCCCAAGACAGCTCTGACTCCCATTTTCAGAGGGCACCAGTGCAGAGGGTTAAATCTCAGCCCCTCTGAGCTGATGGGGATAGTGCACTCCCAGCCCCAGCCGGGAACCAGGAGCAAGGCAGAGCCATTTGGAGGGGCAGCTGTCACTCAGAAAGAAACCACCTTTTTGGTTTTGGGGACGCTAACACATTTAGCAGCAGCAATCACGGGCCAGTGAAAGTCTGGAAGTAGCTATTGTTTGCAGATGCAGGAGAAAATGTTTGCTAAACACGTTATGAATCAGTGTTTGAATGGATTGAAACCACATGCTTGTGTGGCTGATGTGTATATTTTTTCATGGTAAAATGTTAATGAAAAACTTTTGGGCAAGCCAGTTCCAGTAAGCAATATAGCCCGTGTCTGTGCAGTGCTAGGAATGCAGGAGAAAGAGGGGCAGATTTACTGCTCCATCAGAGTAAAAAAAAAAAAAAAAAAAAAGTGCTGTACAAGAAAGTGTGAATACAACAGAAGAGTTGTTTTGCATCCCTTTCATGCCCCACTCGTGCTATCCTCACTCTCCTGGCACACACATGGCGAATTATCCCAGCACCTGGGATAATTAATGTCACTTCCAGGGTATTGCGGAGAGAAGTCTGTGCATGTGGAAAGCCAGCACCTTGGATCACTCCCCTCTGTCTGAGCAGGCTGGCTGGAACTCACAGAGACTTTTTTTCCCCTTGCAGACGGAAAATATTCCTCAGTGGAGCCTCAGTATTTGACTGACAAAACAATAATATTCACTTTGAGCGTGTCAGGCAGCCAGGTAAACAGAGGCTTTGCTGGCATCGCCAGGGATGCTCTGACGCCGACTCCTGGCCCCAACTGAAGGCTTCGAAGCACAGCGTGATGCTTTCCAACACGAGCCCTTAGCAAGCGGGGTTGCACCTGAAGATTTACACCTTGCCTGGAGTGCAAGGAGTGAGCAGGACGAGAGTGCCTTGCTGAAACCATGCTGTAGCCAGTGCCCAGGTATTTTTCCATTACAGTGTGCGTGGGCTAAAACCACCTGAACTTCACACCTCGGCTTTTCCTGGTGCTGGAAATTTGGGTCTAAAAAAAAAAACAAACCAAAAACATGCTTTTGGGCAAGTTGTTAGATTTCAGTGCTCACTGCAGCTGACGAACGGAGCTGTTCAGAAACGCCCACCGCAAAGCCCCTCTCTCTGGGGATAGAGGGGCCCTGGATCTGCTCCCGGCACGCAGCCCCAGTTCGATGGAGGAACACCTTGGCCAGGGGGTCACCCTCAGCGTACAGACAGCAACAGCACCGGCAGGCAGCAAGCTCCCAGGCACCCACCAAAGGCCATTCTGAGCAGGAATAAGGCCAATTGCTGCTTCTCTGTGTCATCCAGGGCACTGAGTCAGCATAGTCCTTCAGCGTATGCTTAACATCAAGCCCATTCAAGATCCAGTTAAGTACATTTACTTATTTTAGTGCCTAGATGTGGCTCAGACACCAGATACTTTTGCAGTATGTGCTTATTCGCTTTCTGGACTGCTTTCCTTTCTGTATCACTCAGGCAGCAAGTGCTTGCTCATCCCCATTCTGCTTCAACTGTGGAGTTTCACTCTTGCTTTGAAGAAAAATTAGGAAGTTGTAAACTCTGCAAATAGACTGTGCATGT
The DNA here is from genome assembly GCF_963210335.1 of Falco punctatus. Lineage (NCBI taxonomy): Eukaryota > Metazoa > Chordata > Aves > Falconiformes > Falconidae > Falco > Falco punctatus. Next base: position 68,189,946 of record NC_137587.1, read on the forward strand.
GTGGTGCGAGAGGTTCATTTGTTTAAAAGAAAGAAAGAAAAAGTAAAAGAGCCCCATGCAACTCAGCAAGTGGAAACGAGGGAAATAATCTGAGTGAAGATGCATTTCAGACCCACCAGTGTTACATATTGCATGCTGCAGTCTGGAAGGGGAAGGGGTTTATCAGATCCTTTACCTTTCTTTTATCTCCTGGCGTTGCAGTGGCACGTGCTCACAAGGGAACTCACTGCAGTGGCTAGCAGCACCTTTTCCCAATCCTGGCATTATACTTCTGGTCTCAAACGAAGCTTCAGACTCACTGAGGTCTTGTCCTCACTAGTGGCTTCCAGTGTGTGGTACCAGCAAACCATCCCGTGAGATGGAAAGGGTTTGTACTGGTGAGGGAGGTGTTTCCCTATATGAGAATACCGTAAGGTATGGCACCAAAGTCTTCCTTGGCCTGGCGGCAGTAGGTGTGGGGCTTTGGCTGGTCCATACATGTGGTGAAAAGCCATACTCCTAAGCAGGGAAGCTGTGGAAGGGAAAGTTTCCAGAGCAGACCTGGTCTTTGTTTATGAATCATTTGAATCATCCATTTAATGTAATGCAGAAGGATTAACCCACTACAGATTTTTGAAAGGAAGCTTTAGAAAGATCACTCTCCTACATCGTAGGAGGTTTTTTTAGAGCAATGACTCAATTTAATCTTTCTGGAAGCTATTGTTTAAGCCTGTTAAATTCCAGAGGATTTCTCATGGGGTTGAGGATGAGAGAGAGGTAGACAGAGAGCTGATGACCAACACTGACTATTCCAGCTGCTGTTTTCTGTTCAAGGACTCTCTTTAGTAGGGGTAATCTTAAATGTCATGCCCCGAACAAGAAACAGAGATATTTCAAGGTCCCCTTTCCTGGTGATCTCATGTCTACACCAGGGAAACCTTAATTATAAATCATAGTAACACCAACAGGGATGTATCATAGCCATCCCTGCAGCCCCTCCTTGCAGCCGGAGCCCCGTTCCCAGCTCGTCCTCCCTATCTGCTCCCTCCTCAGACGATGTTTACAGCAGCCTCCCAGCACTGGGAGCTCCCAGCAAAGGGAGGAGCGGGGTTTTGGCTTTAGGGATTAGGACCAAAAATAAAACCCTCTGCTGCAAGCCACGCAGCGCTTGGAATCTTGAGAAACACTCCCGCCCAAACACGCAGACGGGCTTCCTTGGGTGGAAAATTAGAGATGGGTATTGGAGCAGGCGTGGGCGGCAGGTCGCGTATATAGAATGTGCAGAAACCGATGCTGCCTTGACACAGACATGTCCGGGACTCAAATAACCAGTGACTTACACTGGTGTAAGCGAGAGCAGATCCTGATGGGCTGCCCAAGCCTAGCTAGTTCAGGAGGAAGCCCTGAAGTCACCAGGGATGACCGTGTGTGGGTGCAGAAGCTGGGCCGGTGCTGCTCAGTTGAAGATTCCCACCAGTATTTGATTTTCAAACTAAGTTAGTTCAGATGTCTTCAAAGCAAAAGCTTTGATTCTGCTCTTTCTTGAACTCGTCTAAGAAAAGAAGGAGTCCCCTGAAGTTAATGAGTAGCTGCTGCAGATCATGCCTCCCGGTGGTCCTACTTGGTGCACTTACATTTCCAAGATAAGCTTCGAGCCACTGCCCCCACCTCAAAGGGACAGTTTTGTGAAACGGCTTAAAATGCTAGATTGCTGCCAGGCACAGCTGTCACTAACCAGGTTGGTTAGTCACTTCATCCTGGCACCGTCACGACAAAGTGTGTGAGTACTGCCTCTTACCGCCCCGCAGCACCTGTGTTTAACAGGGCTGGTCTAAGTCAGAGGAGGTTCAGTCGGTGGTAACTAGGGTTTGGAAGCCAGAAAGGAATCGGTGCCAGGCAGTTATCTGTTTATTCTTTCTCACAGCGTGACTTAAAACATCCTGTCTGGATAGTTTTGCATAAAATTAATCCAATTTCATTCCATACTGCTGAATACATTGGATTAATTCTTTAACCTTAATTATTAATCTTAGCCCACCAATCTGTTCCTATACAAAATGCAGCTGGAGGTTTAGAGGATTGAGTGGGAAATCAAGGAGCAAACTAGCAGTGTGTTTGTATAGGTTAAGATTGAAACTGTGGAAGAAAGGCTTCTCAGCTAGGACCGGCCAGCAGGCAGCTGTGTGCCAGTGCTGGAACCCTTTTGCCAGAAACTCTAAGCCTCACGGATCTAAAAATCTCCTGATCTTGCAAAACTATGTCTCTAAAATTAGTGAATCACTTACATTCACCGTGCACGAGCAGCACGGCTGTTCCTCTGATCGGGGCAGCTCCAGCACAGCCAGGCAGTGTTTTTTCCACCCGTGATTCAGATACTCACCTGCAAAATGGGTGGGTGTACCATGCCCTGAACTACTGTGTCTCCAGGTGGGTACTGACCCCAGGACCACTGTGTTGGCTGATCTGCTTTTTCATATTTTGAAGTTTTTCCTAGAGACACTGTTCAGGCAGCTATGAAGCCCCTCACTGCCTGCAGGGCCAAACATCTCCCATAGCCTCAGGTAGGCTCGTGCAGTGTGTAGCCCAACTAGGGCCAACCTCTTGTCTCCAAAGATAATTTTCCCATTAATGATATGGATACCTATCGTTTTGGCTCTGGCTTCTGGCCTTTGTTACCTATGCTTGAAAATGCCTGGTACTACAAGACCATTTTGTGTCACCAGCTTAACAGGTAACACCAGGCTCTGGTGTGTCTCTCCATTCAGATGTGTCCCCAAGACTTTGCTCCTGCATCTAACTCTTCTGGTACACTAGGAAATACCTATGGCTTTTGAAAGCCCATAGAGTGAATCTCCAAATTCATATTTGCAGAAAAACATTAATGTTTGCATGTGGTGTCAGAACAAGATAAGTGCCTTCGCAATTAAGAAACAGCTGTTGCTGGCAGTCTGCCCCAACCAGTCTCAACAAGGAGCAAGACAGGTAGCCCGCTTTCATCAGACCCTGGAATCCCTTTCAAACCACCCCAGCATATTCACACCGCGAGAAAATAAAATAAGCATTTTTATTAGCCTGTAGGAATGGCACATTGGTTTGGGTCCAAAACACAAGATTAAGTTGTTCTGAGACATAATGCGCTGCGGCGAGGACAGCATGTTTCCACAAACAACACCTGGCAGAAAAAATTAAAAACAATGCTGAAATCACGCCAATCTAAAGATTTTCTGAAGTTGATAGCGATGCGAAACGAGGACAGGTGTGGCCATATTTTCAAAATCGCCCAGAGCCAGTGTTTCAGGAACTTGGCAGCAACTGGCAGGGCCAGATTTTCTAAGGAGGTCAGCATCCAAGATGCGAAGCTCGCTTGAAAGCCTGTCCCATTATATCTAGCAGAGAAATACATACCTTGAGGGTGTCACAAATGTTTCCGCACTGCACCAAATGCAAGGAGACCTGAGACCCTTCTCCAGACCCCTGGACACAGCCTGCCTATGCTAACTACCTCTCCTACTGCCATTCAGAAGTGAATGAGGAATCCCTTGGATTTATCTGGCAGCTTGTGGCTTGAAAGCAGCTACTGTCGTTTTTCAAATACAATCTGTGCAATTCCCTTCCTTTTGCTTTCTCTCCTTACCTCTTCCCTTTCACTCTTGTTTTTTTCTGTAGTTGGCTGTAATTTGCAAAGCATTATGATTTGCTGTTGTGATTCATTAATCGTATTATAGCAGGGAGCGTTCCCAGCATGGTGCTGGGAGCTGTACAGACGCCTCCGTCTGTCCTGCTTTCCCTGCCCAGGGCTGGGGCAGGGTGGAAGCAAGCCAGCTCCTCTGGGCCAGAGCGGGATGCTCCCCCCGCCTGCCAGGGCTGATGCTCTGTATGAAGAGGTGTCTCCAAACCATCTCTGTCTGGCCTCGGGAGAGGTGGGAGTTGGATCTCCGCTCCTGGCATGCTTCATACTGGGCTGAACCAAACCCAGACAGGGACACCCATAAAGTTGGGGAAAGTCTGGTTCTGAACTCTGTGGCTTGGACTCCTCTTTAATTACAGGTCACTGGTAAAGCCGGTTGGAAAATGTTATATATATTCTCTGCAAAAATGGCTGTTCAGTTAAAAAATTTTCACATATTTCATTCCTTGATTATTCTATCTTTTTAATGAGGCCTCACATCAATTTAGGTGTCGTTTTTTTCTTTAGCTTCCATTTTTCCATTAGAAGAGCAGATTAAGTGATAGAAAATCAAAACCTTTCCTTATGTGCAGTTTTGTCCAAAACCTAGGAAAATTCCAACCAAAACAAAGAAGTACTTCAGCCAAGAGCCATTTTTGTCAATGAAGTGCTCAGTGAAAAACAAAATTGAAACCAGCCCTGGTCACAAAGCTGAACTGGCTGCCACCGCATCCACAAAGTGCTGTGGGAAGAAGTTACCCAAGCGCTCACCCACCCGCTGCTCCCTAGCCCGATACCCAGGGCTGTTGTCCTCTGCTGAGAAACCCCACCGCCCAGCTGGAGGTGGCACAAGCTCTGCTGACCCGCCAGCTTGTGCCTCTGTGCGGTATCTCTGCTCCTTCCTTGTCTTCAGGGCTGGAGAAAGCCGTATTTGCTGCAAATGCAGTGCCTGTGCACAGTGTGCAAGCCGTGCCGTGCTCGGGAGGATGATCCAAGCAGGCAGATGTTCCCGGGAAGTGCAGGGTGTGGAAAGAGAATTTCTGCAGCACGTCAGTGGAAAAAAATAAAATAAAATAAAAAATAATGAAGGCCAAGTGTCTTAAGCAATGGTGCTTCCTGCAGAGCCAAACAACAGTGAGGACAACCACCTTTGGGAATTGATGATGTAGAAGTGCTCTTCTACCGGAGGAGGAAGCAAGGAAGTGGGAGGAAGCAAGTCAGCAAGAAAGGCCAACACTTCTGAGCAGCGTGACCCACATCCCATTGAAGTTCGCATTTTATTATTAGAATCATTATTATTTGTACTGTGGTAGCATCAAGTGGCCCCAACTGGAAGAGAGCCTCATTGTGCTAGGCACTAAACAAACACAGAAGAAGAGACACTCCCTTCCCCATGGGATTTGCTGGCAGAGAAGAAACACAGAGGGCTGCAGAGGACAGGAAATTATCCTTTACTGGCATTCATCGTAAATATAACGGCACTTCTGTGCTAATGAGACTGTCTCCCACTACCCTTATTCCCATCTAGGGCCTGATCCAAAACCTGGTGGAGTCAGTGGAAACGTGGACTCGAGCACAGCACAAACCAACACGTTTATTATGCTCCCTTCCTGTATGTCTGTCCACACAGCTCCTAAACATGCAAGAATTCTGGTTTCCAACCACCACTGGCTGAATAAAGATGCAGCCTCAAGGCAGAGGAGAGATGAAGAGATATGCTTACACTCCTCCCAGAGCTGGTAAATCTAATTCTAGGTTTATCAGCCTTGATTAAGTCCTTCTAAAGATTGACCCAGGAGGGAAAAGCTAACTATGCAGCTGGGCAGAGACCACGCACAAGGATCACAAGTCTCTCTGATTCCCCTGGCCTTCAGCTTTGTAAGCTGGAGATTACTACAGCAACCTCAGAAGGGAAACCCGAGATAGATCCAAGGTTGACAGGTCTCCCTGTCATCCCTGGATTAAGGTCACTTGCTTTAAAAATTATTTATTTCCACATTCAACATTTTGTATCTAAGTGGCTGTGAATCACTGCGTACATCTCCAGGGAAAGTAGGGCAGGAAAGTATATTCTCCAGGGACCCAAATACCAAAAGACAGCCCTTGTGCTGCCAGATACGTGACAAATAATACTTCTGAATTACACTGGTTTTTCTCCTTCTGTTTTATTCAACTGACTAGTACCATTAGTTCAAGTCTGGCAGGTGATGGTCACTTCAAAATCCATTTGAAATGAAGGGAGCGGTGGAAGAAACTTGGAATCACAGAGTTGCAGTGGACGGTGCTCTACGTGAGGCATCACTCTCTGCTTCAAAGGCAAGGTCCAAAACCTTACAGTGGGTCATAGTAGGCATACCCATATGCAGTCTGCTCAGGGACTGACACACAAGACTGTATATTCCCAATGCTTTTGCTGAGCCTGACAAAAAGTCTTTGCACAACTCAGCTGAAAAAAAGCTCCTGCTCCAACACAGCTCCCTCTGCAACACGTGGGAGTTCTGCCATTTGCCATGGGTGTGATCAAGGCTGTTGTTGATGGAGGTGGAACAGAGCTACTCCAATCCCAAGCAGAAAAAATCGAATGTGGTGCTAGTGAACTCCAACCTGTGTCGCTGCATTGCTGATTGAGAAGCTGTGAGTCTTTTCGTTCATGTGTCTGGTGAGCAGCAGTGTGCTGTTGGGGCTTGCTGGCATAGTAGAGCAAGGGCTCCAGCCTTAATCTGGTGTTAAGATGAGTGTGGATGCACATTCCCACTGTCCATGCAGGACTGTTATTTGACTCCAGCTTGTGAGCCCAGTTTCAGACACAAGCAACCCACCACCTGCTCTCCCCAGCATACAGGTCTGTGGCGCAGAAGAAAAACCCTACCACCACAGTGCCAAGCCTGAGCCACAGCCGTGGGGTCTGTGCTGGAAGAGGTCAGTGAACAGTATTTAATCGGTCACTGGGAGAGCTGCATCATCTGGCAGATGCTCCCCTAAGTCTTTAGGGATGTTCTAGCAAGGGCTGAGACCAGGCAGCTCCCCGCAGCCTTCCCAGAAGTGGCACGGGTGTCTACCTGCTGGTGTCCCAAGAAAGGTGACATGAGTGCAGGCGAGCACAGCAGCTTCTGCCCAAGTTTGTGGTGGCTCTGAGAACAGGAAACTCTCTAGACAATTGTTCGGAGAGGTGTGGGCAGGGAACCATTTGTGGGCAGAGACCAAAAGCCAAAAAATCCTTTCCAGCCCAAAGTGACCTCTAACCCTCTTCATTGTGCACAAGGTATCTACCTCCTTTCTGACTTGAATGATGCTTTTTTTTCACAGGAAGACTTATTTTGGTACTCGAGCATCAAAATCAAGCACTGAAATGGTGACAAACTCAAGTACTCAAAAGGTAGGAAATGCCACTAACAAAGAATGATGCTCACTGAATCTACTTGAATGTATATGTGCTCTTGTGTTACGATGTTGTCTTCTACTGTATGACTATGCACAATTTTGCTCGTAGGGCTCTGTCTCCTTCCATGTACAAACTTGCTTAGTGAACCATTATTCAAACTCTTGTTCTTTCTTGTTGTGCAATGTGGGGCCCCATGCCTTATTTGCTGCACACTCGTCAAATCCTGCTATGAAGACAGAATTATTCATTTCCTTATGAGCTCTCTTAGGGCACTGATGACAAGTGTTGGCAAATGTATTTTTCACCATTCCCCTGTGAGATGTGGGGGTGGCATTATGCTTGGTTTATAGATGACATTTGAGGCAGAGAGAAATCAAGTTCAAGAGTATTCACCAACTCTGATTTTGGACACACTATGTCTGTGATCGTAGTCCCGTGCAGCACTGCAGCTTCTCGAAGCCCAGCTGTCTTCAGGTCCAGTCAGGAGCCAGGAACACAGCGAATGAAGAATGTGCATTTAGTGACCATCTGGGAATATTTTATGTAAGTGACTTGCCTAATTCTGCTCAACAATTCTGTGGCAGAGGCACAGATTTTACAGGTATTTTTTCCAGGTTGGTTATCAGCTGCATTAAAGGGTTCTCCTTCTAGTTTCCTCCTTAATTTGGTACATGCTTCCCACCTCCTGCAACAAGTGGTGTAGGGGCCCACCAGGTGACAGCCTCCATCCCTTGCAATCCTAATTCACCCCTTAATAGGGTTTTGCCTGTCTGCTGATAGAAACTGAGGGGAAAACAAGGATGTGGTAATACAATCTGTAATAGATGGTTTTGTGGGGGCCACAGTAGAATGACACAGACAGATCATCGGGTCTGTGTCTTCTCTGGTTCCTTCCACAACTCCTACTCATTTCCAGTTCTGTCTTCCTCCCCACTCCCCTTCTGCACATATCTCCTGTTCCGTCCTCTAATGCATAGCCAAGATCTCTGCCCTCTCTCCTCTCCTGCACTGGCATCAATTCCCAGTTTAATTGACCAAACTTTATTCTGCAAGATCATGACAGCTTCCAGCTCCTCTCCACATGTATGTAGCACACGAGGCCACTGGACCTGCATCGCCCGCAGCACCCACGAGCTGTGGTGGCAGACTAGGTCTGCCAGACCAGGCCATCCACAGAGCACAAGTGGATGCTTATCCAGCAGGTCCCTTCTGAGCCTTCCCAAACTGCAGTGCTTCATAGTTTTGTAACTTGGGCAAATTTGAGTGGGTTTTGAGGGGTTCTTTTCCCCAAAAATACTCCCCTTCCCTTGCCAAATTTCCACTTTCTCTTCTGGACAGAAAGGATGTTTCTCAGAGGAAAATTCAACAGAGTTATTGTCAGAAAGGCAAAATAACCTATTTTACTCTGTCCTCATTTCAGAAATGGCTGAATTGTTTCACTTCATTTCATTTCAATCAAAAATAAAATAAAACCTCAAGGCAAACCAGACCATGGCAAGCCTTTGACATGAAATTTTCAACCCAAGTGACAAAAGTTTGGCAAAGGTTTTAGCAAGCCTTAGCATCGAGGCCGAGCTGTAGCATCAACTGTAATAGCTGCATTTTACTCAAGGAGACTGCAGTGACCTCATGCTGTTTTGCAACTAAAGAAAGTGAGACGAGACGGTGATATTAAAGGTATTAAACCATTGAAGATTGCAGAGGCGGTAATCTTTGGTTCAAAGAGTTTGCATGCTCTTGTGGTGTCAGGTAAAGACGGTTGAAGACAGGGCTGAGCACTGCATCCATCAGCAGGGAGACCACCATCCCTGGAGCGCTGTCCTTCACAGTGACTGTGCTGAGATTCTCAGGGAGAAAGCTTGACCAAGTCTTCGTAGCTCTTTCATTTTTTATGGTGGATTTCTGGGTGTGGCAGTAGTTACAACAAAAACTGAATCACTCCCATGTATCTTCAATAAATACAAAGGCTTTAAAGGGGAAAGCTCTTTTGCAAGAGCAGGGATGACTTGAGTCAGGGACCCATGAGATGCAATGGAAGTCAGGGCAGAGGGTACATTATATCTGAAGTTTTAACCTGGTGGATGGAGCCATGGCAAGGGGAGCATTCCAATAAAGTAGGATCCATCTGGCTTATCCAGGTGACCCTTTCTGAAACCAGCCTCAGGTGCAGGAGGGGAGGGGTGGTTCCTTAAAACTCTGATAGGGACCTACTTACTGTTCAAGACAGCCAGCGATGAACTTTGGCTGTGTGAACCTACTTAAATCAGAGATCAATCAGGACACACAATTCAGATGTGATAAGCAGGCAAAGGGTCTCCAGCTTCAGGATTTACCAGCATGGGCCTGAATTCATCACCAAGGCCTAAAGCAATGACTCTTTTTTCTAATGGCAGATGCTAATGACAGAAATCCTTGATCCCACAGGCTCAAAAAAAAAAATGGAATAAACGTTTCAAGGCTATTCTGTGCTCTTCTCTTGATGTTAATACATGTTGCTTCATTCAGCTTTGCATCAGCACAGCTCTTCCCCCATGGCACCTGCTTTGGGACAGGCAGCATTAGTGTCCAGCAGTTCTTTTTAAGTGCTGTATGGTTAAGGAAATTTTCACAAGTGGCCATATATTGCTTACAAACTTTTCCTCTAAAAAGTCTTCTGTTTAGAGAGCAGAGTAACAACCATCCCTTAATATAATATATTTAAACATCATGATAAAAATCCTCTCTGGAGAATCTGACAACACACTATTCCACCAGCATTATAATGGATGGTTTTCTTCTTTTAAATGCCTTGCCATTAAAGTTTAACGAGCAATACTTACTTTCATTCTAAACTTATTTTTCTCCGTGACAGATTGGATACTTAGTTTGGATTTGTTAACACAGCTAGTCATAAAAATGTCTGCTTCGAAGAAACTGATAGATACTGTCTTTAGGAAATTGGACTTTGATGCCTTATTTGATTTCCATAGCAAAATAAGTTCATATTTTCTTGTTTGGAAGAAATGAACATGAAGTGCTATACAGAGCAAGCTAATAAGCTCATGCCCCTTTTTATTTGCCTGGAATTTAAGTTTATATCAAGCATAACAGATTGTGTAGCTCAGAAATGTCCTAACTCAGGACTGTACCTTTTAACAATAGGGGAGCTCATTTGCAGAATTTCTGGTCTAGCTTTAGATGTTTGCAGGACTTTCCACCTTCTAATCCTTTACTTTAAAAATATGTAGTGGTACAAGGAGTAAGTAGAAATTAAATTGCAACTAAGGCTCACATTTTTATGTAGAGGTTATTTATGGCAACACATATCTTAACCAAGTGTCTGGTAAATGTTCTTGGTAGAGTTTCCAGTTCTCACGGTTTTACTTTGACTCTCACAATATTCATATTTCTCTTAACCTTTCGGTTTCCTTCCAAAAATGATTTCTGTCCTTAAATTTGGAAAGGGAAGATTCAGCTTGTGAATTCTCATGCTCCAAGACAAGTATACATTTATTTTTGAACCATAAAACAAAACAAGCTGCAAGGAAGGAGGGATGAGTCTGACTCATGATTCTTCTTACATTCTTTTTGTCCTTCCTCTGATATACTTAGGCTCTCTTAGAACAGTCTCTGTGATCTTGCCAAGCTTTGTGCTTCAAGAACAAACATTTGAGGAAAAATCGCCTTGACCCCCTTAGTGCTTTGGTGCCTAATGGGTTAGTATGTTGTCAAGAGTTGCAGTAGAGAAACAAAGTGAGTGATTCAAAGACTTGCAAAAAATTTCACAGGGAAAAAATGCTGAGCAAGGACATTCAGAATTTCTTTAGCATCATTTCCTTACAACAGCTGCCATCATTACCTTCTTCCCCAAAGCCGAGCTATAGCACCTACTGATGAGCCTTTTCCTAGCTCAGACAAGGGCAACCGGCAACTGCTTGATATCTGAAGACAGTAAGATCCGCTGGAAAAGAAAAGAACACACCACAAATAGATCATCTACACAAATACAACATCGCAGCAAACATTTCCTAATTTACTGCAATGCCAGAAGATGATTCACCCCAGTGTTCCTGTTGCATAATCTTCCCCACAGCTCAGGAGAGTGAAACTAGAAAACCAAAGGTCTCGCTGGGCTTTCAGTGGCATTTATGTTTAGACTGAACTTTCAGTTAGGAAACTGTGAGTTTTTCTCTCATGACAAAGGAGGGGGAACTGATATAGTAAGGTGTTGTTTCAGAAATGGTAAACTGCTGAGTGTACCAGATTGTCATCTCCCTTGGCCTGGCGTAAACCCCAAACCAGACCACAGGCTTCATGTGCCCTTCCTGAATTTCACACAGGTCTCATTGCAATGACATTCTGGCCCATTCAGCCTGCCTGGTCCCTGGGAGATCACAGCTGGACCCTGAGAGCTGTAAACCCCCTCCAGATAAACATGCCAGGGTCCCTCAGGGCTGGGTTGTCGGGGTGGAAGGTATCGTGGGGGATCCCCCGCCACGGACCTTTCAGCAGGAGGTCTGGAAACTCCAGGCACATGTTTGCTCTGCCCAAGCATCGTGCACATGGTAGGTCTAACGCTTTCCAAAAGCACCAGGCTTGCCGCACGCCTGCAGGATCTCCCAGGCGTGCAGGGAGCCCCGGGCATAAGCACAGCTGCCAAACTGCCTGTGTAGTCACCAGGGAAATTCCACCCCGGCAGCCACTTGCCAGAGAGAATGGGGAGAAGGGAGTAAGGCAGCAGCAAGCAGCAAGGATCACTGCTTCAGAGCCTCTAAGAGGTGTCGTACATATACAGCTATGTACTTTAGGGGCCCTATCTACTTTTTTATTGCTTAAAATCAAGTAAAATCAAGTCACGTGAATTAGTGAATGCTGCACATCTTCAAAGGAATGTCAGGCTGAAGACTACATTCTTGTTAGGCTATGTTGTCTTGGGTTAGTGACTGGGTGCCAGGCATTTTTCTGTGCTGATTTGGTGAATATTGTTTCAGAAGAGCCAGTGTGAGCAGCATGTGAGCCCTCCACACCTCAGCAACTTTTTGCTCTCTGTTACACCAGAGTGAACCAGGTTAGTTCCTCCTTCAGGGCAGCATTACTACAGGCGATGTAATTTCTTCCCCTGTCTGTTGAGAGTAGAAAAATTTCCTTTATTCAGAGAGGGGAAAAAAAAAAAAAAGTTAAGTATTCTGAGGGTAGCTTTGTTTTTCTCAGCATTTCTGTGGGATTTCCAGTGTCACCGTATTTCACATCTCCTCCCTCCAGCTGATATGTGGCATGGTCTAAATGAGCTGCCACTTGCCAATTTGTGGGGTAGATAAGATATGTGCTGAGCACTTGTCTTGAGCAAATGCCCTTTTCGGTAGGGACAGCTGCTGTTCAGCACAGCCTTGGCTCTGCAGGTGCGTGGCCCTGACTCACGAGGCAAGGCTGTCTCTTTCCTGCAGCAGGGAAATTCTCCTGCTGGCTCTCTGCCCCGTGCTCTGCCCTCTCGCCAGGTCTGGATGCGCTGTCTGCATCTGAGGCTGTATCTAAAGCATCCATAGACCCTGCCTCGAGGAGGAAAGTGGGTGATCTCCAGGCGATCAGCAACACCTGCTGTCAAAAACAATGGGGAATCCCGAAACTAAAGAGGCTTTAAGGGTTTGAAAACAAAAGGACGGACTGAGGGCAACCTCAGTGAAATGGAGAACACTGTAAGCCTTGTGTTAAGGTTAGTGAAATGAAGGTTCCTCGCGTTTTGCTGGCGGAGACCACAAACCCAACAGGCAGCTGCCTGTGGGTGAGAAAGGGCTGCCTGACTCACCGCCTCTGAACACTTCTTCATGCCACCATGGGATGAAAGTGGAGAGCTCAAGTAGAGCTTTATCCCTACCAGCTAGGGTGAAGCTGAAGTAGGAGCATATGCCAAAAAGGGAACAAAAACTCATCAAGTCAACCACAGCTGTGGCCAGAGAAGGGAAGATGGGGTTTCACAGCCTCTCTCCTCTCACATCAGGACTGCATACCATAGGGGAGGAGGGGTAACCCACATCGCTCCCACCCAGGCATCGCCTCTCTGTAGCTGGGAGACAGAGCCTTGCAAGCACGATTCCCCCATCCTGCTAGGATCGCTGCCCTCGGCAGCTGTGTAGCCAAACGGTTGTGGCATTTGGATGAGGTTGGGGATGAAGAGCCCTGCCAGCAGGCAAAGACATCAAGGTGTATGTGCCTCCCACCTCCCTAAAACTGTTACATTAACTGGAAAGTCATCCATGAGCAGTAAGCAGAAAAAGAACAAACTGGGTGCATTGGTGGAAATACAGGTCATAGCTGATAGCCTGAGCAGAGAGATAAAAAGCTGGGCCTGTGTTAGTAAAGATGATGCCAAGAGAGCACACAGGGCTTACAGATCAGAGGTCCTCAGCTGCATGGTACAGCAAAAGGGAAAAAACAAATATGTGTGTATTTAGAAACTAACTGGGAGGCCATAATTCCTACCATAACCTATTTGTATGTCATGTTCTGTACACTAAAGATTTCACCTGAAGAGTCAGTCAGCTTTCCCTTGCACTGATGAACAGGATGGTGTCACAGTTCACTCAGAGATACGAAGTTGTTTTGAAATGACAGGAATACCTACCCAAAAGGAAACTTTATAAATCACAGATATTCTGCATTAAAGTACTTGTGGAATTTTCAAGACTCGGGAGAAGGGAAATGTCTTCATAACTGCTGAAGAACTGATAATTTTCGATGCCAAGTCTCAGCATGAAGTAAGTATTTATGGCCAAGGTATTAAATGGTGTCTATAAGGTTTCTAATGGAAAGGCTGGCACCACCTTAGCTGTAGTTACACTGGAGGGGCTGCTATGATTCTGATACTGACATCAGCCATGGCTGCAGAAATGGGAAACGGCCTCTTGTTTGTTCCTCATTCTGAAGCAGGGAGAGCATATGTGCCTCTCGTGGCACATCTCTTCCTCTTCTGTCCTCTAATTTTTAATCTTTAATATCCTGTTTTAACTGGAAATTAATATTTTAGCTTCATAATGCTGCCCACACACTAGGAGCATGAAACTGAAGCACGGCATTGACTGCACATTAAGTTCAAAGTCCTGTAAAAAAGATATATGTTTAACTGTTTACTCAAATCCATTCTAAATCAGGAAAAATAATATAAAGATGTTTCAGTGTTTTGATGAACAAAGGCAGATTTAAGCACACATCCTGACTTATATTTGTGCCCAAGGCCAGTTCCAGGAGTATTACGAGATGTTCCCTTTTACAGATGGTCTTTTAGAGCGTTCTCTTCCCAGAGTCTAATGTTATTATTCTATCTTATTCATTACAGGCTAGACATTGCCACTTCCATTAAAGCGAAACCATCCCTTCACAGTGAACTGAAAATAGCTAAAAGTAAAAACCTAATTTAACTCTTAAAATGAAAAAAAAATGTTTGGAAGGATATGTTACCAGAGAGTGTAGGCTTTGCAGCACTTGTTTTCTATTTTATCTGTGTTAACTGCTGTAGCATTCAGGCCTTTGACATGCATTGTTCACTGGAAATGAAATTGCACACTGTCATAACAGTCTATTAACAGCACTGAATTTCTGCAGAACTTCACCTCTTTTCTGGAAGATAACATTTCTCTTTCCTTCCAAGGTTAAAATAGCTTCCTTTCTTGCAGTGGTACATATAATAGTGCTATTGCTTGACGGGGATGTCAACTTCCCTTGACTATTAAGGAGAGGGGAAATGTTTTTGTTACACATTTCTATTCTCCTTTTATCCTCTTCAGAGAGGCCCCCAGCTCAATCTAAACAAAATAAAGCCAGGGTATCATTTAAAAACAAAACCATTTTGAAAACCCTTTGATCTCCCTGACTTCCTGTTAAATACACAATCGACTGTTTCTCTACATCCTCGACCTCTACAGATCTGATTTTCTCTACCGTTTATATTGTCCTTGGCACTACACAAAATTAACATAGCATTGGCTATAAAATCTCTTAAAGACAAAGAAATCCAACCCCTCCTTAGCTTCATCTTTGCCTTTCTGTGTACCCATCTTTTCAACCTTGCCACCCACCTTTCTGTTTATGTACAAGGACCTTGAGGTTGGTCCGGCTCTTTTGTTGAACCCCTACTTTCCAACTCTCCTGTCAGTCCATCTTTACCTTTCCCCAGTCCAGTGAAGATCCTTTATGCATGCTAGCCCTGGAAAAACTCAGCATCTCTTTTCCTCTGTATCTACACACTGTTCTGTTGTGGGTTTGGGTTTGGTTGGAATTTTTTTTCCCCCTGAGAAGCTTCTCCAGGCCTGCTCCACCAGCACTGCTACCAGGTCACTCTATTGACTTTGGTCTTCTTCTCCACCATGGTGACTCTTTGCTCCACTCCTGCCCAAGGCCTGCACCATCCTCTGGGTGGGGAAAAGCATCATTTATCCCGTCCCCTGCCTCACCACTGCTCCTGCATGGTTGGGCCCTGACTTCCCTTGTCCTTCCCTTTCTCCTCACCTCTGACTCTTCACATAGCTCAGCACTCAGCTGCCTCTCAGCCCTGCCCTTACCTCTTTTCAAAATTTAACTTTTTCCAGTCTATTAATAATGCTATTTCTTCTCTCCCAAATGCCTTTATGCCTTCATTCTCACTGCAGTGTAGTTTGAACAACTGATTGCCTTTTCTCTTCTTGTCCTTTTTTTCCTTTTTTTTTTTTTTTTTTTTCTGAGGAGGTGAGATTGGGTGGATGAGAATGCGACAGTTTGCTATCAACTTTCTACTCCTTAAGCCTATCTCTTAACTGTCTAGTGTTCATCAGTTCTGGTGCGTTAATGACTCAGGCAACATATATTAATTATTTAGGCTGAGAAGGGAGTTATATCTGATATAGGTGAATAGATGGTAAGGTATTTAGGTCTTAGTGTATTTGTGCAAAGCACTGCACATCATCTATTGAGCTATACAAGTAGCAACAGGAAGTTTAATCCTCTGTACTGGCAAATTGTACTTGGTCTCCTCCAGATTTAATTACATTGAAGAAAAACAAAACATTGTAGTTCTAAGGACTAACTGCTTCATTAAGTGTAACGTTTTAAGCAAGAGAAATGTTTGCACGCAATGGAAAGACAAATAATGTCGCTCCATGCACAAATGAGATAAATTGTTCTCTAGCTTCAGTGACAGCAGAGACAAAAGCCTCTGTCTCCCACATTGCAGCTGCAACATCTGGGTGGCTGCCTTCAAATTTCTCCCCTTACTTGAGGCCTCTCTGTGTTCAAATAGCAGGAGAAAGAACATTGTTTCACGTACCTCAGGTAGCACCAAAATCGGCCAAGGCATGGAGCAGGCTGTAAGAGCATGATGGATGCAAGTTTTAACATGACAGTGCAAAAGTGAGAATTGAGTTTGCATGCCCCATGGGGAGATTTGCTGCCAGAATAATAGATTTCATGGGCCTTTGAGTGGCTGATCAGAGAATTATTTTCCAACTTTCTTGGTTTCCCTTCTAGCCTCAGAGGTATTTTATAAAATTAAACCTATATTTCATTAAATAAAGGGCCCAGAATATCAAAACAGATTGCTACATAGCACAGTCACTCAGGTGACCAAGTCTCATAACCCCAGAAAGCAATGGCCCTTTTCAGGATTCTCCTCCCACAGAAGCACAAACCAATGATTAAGAAATGACACTGAGATTGGATCCTCTTCTTCTTCCCTGCTCACAGCACCCTTGTAGCCTGCTCCTCTGTGCTCCCCAGCACCCTTTTTAATAACCAATGGGAACTATTGACAACTGAGCAGCGTGTAAAAGCCACCCTCCCCAGGATGCCAGGCTCTAGACCCAAGAGATCCTCGGGTTACAACTCAGTTATCTTTGAGGGAAACTCGTAACTCTCAGAATTGGCAGAAGATATAAAAAATGAGCTGATAATTTGAAATGTGCCTCAATCTCTACCTTGGCAAGCTTGGTTAAGTTTTTAAAAAACAAGCCAGAAAACACAAGCAACACCAAAACCAGAAATCAGAGTTGAAAAAAACCATCTTTGTACCCTTTCATTGCAAACTTAGTTTCTAGCCTGGCTTCCTTTCTTTTAGGAATAGTGCATCTCTCTGGAAACAGTCAGTTCTGTTAACCTTTGTACCTCTGGTTTGTCATGACTGCATCTGGTCAGAAAGAGTGATAGTACAGGAGATGAGTTAACCACTTCTCTTTTACTGAGGCAGCTTCACTAAAATAAAGGTCAGCCAGGAGGTCACTCCCTATAAACTAGAGCAGAGATATGGGCCCATTTACTAAACATATGCTTTATCTAGCAGTACATTCAGTATCCTGTAAGGATATGGCATAGTGAAATGTCTGCCTAAAGTGATTGCTACTAATATTTTCTGTACCTCTTGTTACAAAAATATTCTTATTTTCAGCAGTTTGTCTACATGACTAAAGGTCAAGTGTTCTGAGCTTAGGCCATAATTTATGCAGCACTACAAACGATACTGAAATGTATATGCATTTTTAAATGTGAATGTATATGAGAAAGCAAGGAATCAATGGGCATTTAATAACTGAGTTACAGCACTTTGTCTTTTTTAACCCAGGGATCTTCAGACTCTTTACAAACCCTGGTTTTTTGACTGTAATGGATTTTGGATCAGCCCCCCCAAAATAAAGAAGCCAGTTCTCTTTTACCCAGCTCCTTCTTTGCACTGTAGGCGTAAATTACATTTTACTTTCTCTAAGTGGGGAGCTGCAAACAACTCTGGTGCCTTTAGGGTAGGCGGGGAAAAGAACTATGGCTGATTCTAAATAAAAGTTACTTGTCAGATCAATCTTGATAGCAGAGATAATGAGGGTGATCACATGGGAATATAGATTCAGGGTTTAGTTTAATCATCGTTCCATATCAGCTGCACTGATCCAGTTCTGTGTGACTAAGTCAAATAAATGCTAGGTAACTGAAATTATCTCTAGCCTTCTTATTTTTCACTCCCCCCTCCACTGCCCACAGCATTTGTTTCAGTGACTTTAAAACAGGTAGATCTCTAAAGGACATCTGTAAGTGCTGATAAATAAACAGAGGACAGACTTTTCATGAAAAGCTATCTGAAGTTAAGCTACGGAAGAGGTTTCTAAAGGCAAAAAATAGTAGTAAGGTCATAAAAGTCACATGTGCTTTTGAAAATCTCTATCAAGGCTGTACCCAGGTGCCTAAATTGGCTTCCATTAACTTCACAGGGACTCTCTGAGTGCTGAAGCATGTGATTTTCAATTCTGCTTCCAACTCCATGGGGGGAAAAGACCATCAATATTGAAAATATAGCTCTTTGATACATTACAAAAAGGCTCATAAAATAAATTCCCCAAATCTCATATCAAAAACAACAAGAAGCCTTACATAGGCAGCCTTGAGCTTTGGTTTGAAATCTTGATACAGATCCAAATTATGCTGGTTAGCTCACACTAAAAGAAAGAATAAATAGTGTAGGATCCCAACATGTTACAGTAAAGCAGTGTTTGAGGTTTCCTTAATTTGTTCAGTATCTCAGGTAAATTTAGAATTAATTGCATTTTCTCCTCAGCTCTGGTTTCTTTTGCACTGTTTCTACCCCTCACAGGTTCACTGCAAGACTCACACAGGTGATGTTTCTTAAAGCCCATAGCTCCTGGAAACATGTAATTGCATTAGAACCTCAGCCTTTGTTTCATTTCACCTCCTACGTGGGCCAAGACAAGGTAGGAAACATGAACCCTTTGAGATGCAGAAAAAAGGAAACAACATTATTCTTTTAATTTAATTGCTACAATTTCAAGCCCATTTGATGATATGCTAGGATCTTAAGTCAGGAGTTTTGAATGCTTGAGTTGGTAAGTCTGCCTTTAGCCTTCATAGCAAGTACTACACTGTGTGTTTAAACTGAATTTGATTTGAGTTCAGTTTTAATTTAGGGCAGTCTGCCCAGATTTCTTTCCTCTCTCCTGACAGACTTGGCAATGCTTTAGCAGGGCCCTGAGAGTGTTTCAGCCTCACTAGCAAAGAGCCCTCACACAAAGCACTTTATTTCCCCCCAGAATAAATAAACAACGAGTAAACATCCCTCCTCTCACACACACAGAGCAGGAGCGTTTCTTTGTGATTCGCTTCCCCTTCTGTGCCATTCCTATGGCCTAAATAGGGCTCAAGCTTTATGAAAACTTCATGAAAAAGCAAAGCTGCATTTTTGCAGTAGTAAGAACACAGAATAAGACTTAAAGAAAAAAGCAAACCTGGGGGGGGGGGGGGTTGTGTATATGTGTGCATGCACAGCTTGTAGACTCTCCAGTTGAGCTGTGTTTGAGGATCCCCATGTTAATGTGGCTGGTCTCTCTTCAAAATGTAGCAAAATCCCTAGCAGAAAAGATGAGCAGGCAGATTGTAGTGGTTTAACTTTTTTTTTTCCTTTGTAATTTTTTTTTTTTTTTTACCCTGAAGAATGCACTTTCTTGGGTTACACATTAAACTGTCAGGAGGCAAAATCAACACTTGGGATTCTACATGGAGCTTGAAAAGTTGCTCCACAAAGCATGGCCATACAGAGCTTCTCCCATAAATCTTCAAGTTGTTTTTCTTATCTAAGCAAGCTATGTATAAATATTAACATATTATTCATGGGCAAATAATTCCACGCCACTCCTTGCTGCTGCTGCCTTAAAGAGGATTCTTGATGGATGAGAATGACAGTCCCTTTGTGGGGCCTCAACTGCGTTTCAGGTTAAAAGAATTAAAACAAAAAAGAGGGTAATGGCAAGTCTTAATTAAGTAAACCTCAAAAATGAAGGAGTAAGCAGCCTTTAAATGTTGGTTTTAATATAGAGGAGCCACCACATAAAAACTACTGGCTCAACTCTGTAGTAATCGAAATTAGTAAACTCCCACTTGACTTTGGTGAGGCAGGGCTGGGATCCAAAGCATTTGTTCTGTGATGTGTCTGTGCATGGACGTATGTTACAAGCAGCCTCAAGCTCTACCCAGGCTCAGCACAAATGTTATAGCAAGCAGGTGGTGTCTGAGACACACAGTTCGAATCTGGATCAGGATCTCCCTATAGTGCTGAGTGTGTGTGTGTGTGTGTGTGTCAGTTCCAGCACATTGGCCAGGATCGTTTCTGCTACCCAAGACTGCAGCACAATTGTGGGATTTCCCCCTGCACTACAGGTGATTTTTTTCATTAAAATGTTCTTTGAGAATCTCCCTTGTGCACAGCAAGGAAAAGTGTATTCTTCCAGAACTGCATTCTTCCTGTAGGGGGTTTGACATGCCAGCAGTTGTGGACAAGAGGCCGTTGCAAATGGAACATGTGAAAACAGGGGCCTATTCATAAAAATAATATATTTATATTTACTTGTTAAAAGCCTTTGCTCAGGATCTTTCTAAAGTTCAGCTGGATATAAAATGCCCACTTCAAAAGCCAAAATTAAGACTTTTAACAGATGTGCCCTGGCAAAGGGTGTAGACATAGCAAGGAATTCAGAAGGGACAGACAGTCATATATGGACATAGGAAAAGAATCTCAAATAAAATGCTTGTGGCTGGGAGCTGGAGTTTTTGTGTTACCTTGTAACGAGCCTGTGTTTGGGGCTTTGGGGCCTGGCCTATTCCCTTCTTTTTTTCTGACTGCAGCTTTTTTACTGGTGCTTTTTGGACCACAAGAGACTATCCACGTAATTTTACGTGGACCTCAGTCACTCTAGCAACCAGAGGAGAGAAATGTCTTGTAAGGAGAAAATTCCTGTAACTGAGAATTTGGATCTTATTTGAATGACATAGCATACTTTAAAAAAATAAAATATTTCAGGTTTCAAGACTTGGAACAGGCAAGTGTTTGTATGTGTGTGCACATGCAGCCACATTGAGCAACAGCCTGACGGCGGCTACTTGTATGCAAAGTCTCGGCAGTGCTGAGCGTTTGCAGGTGCTGCCTCCTCCCAGACCCGGGTGTTGAAAATACTCCACTCCGTGCCATCAGGATATCTGCACAGCCTCGTGGATGGCTATACTAGTAGACAGTTTTATCTCCAGGTTAATTGAAAGCATATTAATTTCAGGCTGTTAACGCATTTGTAAAGATTAGATCGTGCCTTATCCAAGCGATTGTGGTTCAACTAAGGGCTCAGCCTCAGGAGGCTTTTGTGTCCCTGTGTGCACTTCTCCCGTCTTCCGAGAGCAGTGTAGGGGAAGGTGCCATAGCGTCCCCAGCAAGATGCTTTATTGTCTCTCATGAAACAAAAAGAACAAACCAAAGAACTACCCTCCGTGCTATTGACTGCCATCTCCCATCACTTACTGGACACATGTAAACCATGTTAAGAGTTATCATATAATAAGGTATTTCAAAGTCAAGCCTTCAATGACCAGGGAAACCCAGAATTAAGATTGCCATTTGCAAAACCCTGCTAGATGTGTGTTTTTAAGGAGGTCCTTCAGGACCCTGACCACCACGACGTCCCGCTTTATTGAAGCAAAGCTCTCAGCAGCTTCCCGTGCAGCTGTGTGCACCCTGCTGCAGACACGACCCCAGGGGAGCAGCCAGACCTCCTGAGAGTGCGGTGCACATAAAAAATATGCACCGTTTTGGCTGCAAGTTGCCTCATATCACACGGGATCATTGTGATGGGGAGGGGAAAATTCCAGTTTCCCGGCAAAGCACTCACCTGCCCTAACCACAACACTGCTCTTTCTCTTCCTAGGTGGTCACCAAGTACTGTCCAGTCTGTAAAATAAATAACAAGGGAATCTTATAGGTAATATATTTTCACTGGAAAATTTCAGTTCTTCTTTAGAGTAGCTCTGTTCTGTGTTCCAGATGGGACATGGGGGTCTAGTGAAGGCCACTTGTAAACCTGTCAGAAGCAGAGAGGTCTTGGAGTGCAGGAATGGCCTATCCGTGGCTCTCCAGGGAGGTCAACTCCAGTTCAGGAGTGCCTACACAAACAATTGCCAAAAATGTGGAAAGTACGTTAGAACAAAGATCGCTCTGGACATGCTGCTGCCTCGTATTTTTTCCTTAGGCAAGAGGTACTGCCACAGGCATAGACAGGATTAACTCAACCCTTGGTTAGAGGTGGTTGTGTGATTTTTATGCTACCAAGCCTCTTGGAACATGCAGGTGAATCAGCTTGTGTGTATTAAGTATCATGAATTTTCAACAAAGCAACTTTTTATTGTATGTTTTCTCATATGTAGAGAAGAGTAATTGCTGTACCCTGAAAGTACTTGCCTGAACTGTGTATTTCACAGCGTTGAAGTTAACTCTGAAGACATTAACTTAGAATGACCTTGCTTTATTCGTGACTCACACCAAAAGTTATTTTCCTGTAGGTTTGTTCTGAGTGATTAAGATAGGTTTGCTTGCATATAAATGCTGTTCTGCATATATATATATATATATATTACCTTAACCAAGGAAAGCTCCCACACTTTCCCTTGTTTATGCATATTATATGTGACATAGATTCAGAGTTAAATGTCATAGCCCTTATTTACAAGTTAGCATATGAATATAACCGAATTTAAAATTATCTTGTTTTCACTGCTGCCTATCTCACCCTTCAGTGGGGCTACTACTTGCATAATGCAGAACAAATGGAATTGAGGAGGTCACAGCTCTTTTAGCTGTTCTGGTAAATCCCTGTCTGCTGTGAACTTCACAGGTTGCCCACCTGCTGCTCAGCTGTCTCGGCCAGTGCCATTGTGAAATGCTCTTCAGCATACAGGTAATGACCACACAGGAAATTATACTTAATATTTCAGTCAGTGAGCGAAAGAGGGATGGGGGCTGTACGTTAGAAGCTGGTTCTCAACCACTCCCTGATTTTCAAACTAGCCACAATTGCATGTTAAGACAGCCTGGGAGCTGTTTCAGCAGGCACCAGGCTCCCTGAAGAACCGCCTGTCGGCTGAGCGTAGCCAGAGAACAGTGTGCTCTGGCCACGCTTCCTCCAGCCCGCCTGTTCCAGCACGCCCCTGCACAAGGGGTGTCAGGGAGAGCGGCGGGAGCTGATGGAACCGGCTTCGTGCCTGCCTGAAAATCCCTCGCTCCCTTCTCACTACTTGAAAGATATAAAAGGAACATAGACTGAAGCATAGAAGCTATTCTTCAGTCTCTGAAGCTGTTAAAAATATTTCTAATGAAGGCACATATGAGTGTGTGTGAGCTTCAGTGAACACCTTCTTGTTTCTCATGCTAATTTTATATTGTTCCCGAATCAGACCCCAATTTTTCTCTTTGTGGAAGTAAAGTTTAAATTCTGTTCCTAGTCATTGATTGATCCTATTAATAAACAAGGTATTTAAAGATTATTTTTTTAGTAATTGTTAAGGTGCTAGTGTATTAGTAAAAGGTTAAGAAATGCAAGATAGCTGTAAATGGTATGGGTTTTTTTCTTCAAGTATATGAACCAAGTATATGGTTTCCTCATGTTGCTGCAGACTATGTATGTCTTTATTTTTCAGTAAGAGCAACCTACAGTAAGTGAAATCCCTGAACCTGTACTATGCCACAAACACAAACAAAGATGATGATTTTTTAAAAGAAAAGAAAAAAAAATATCGCAACAAAATGAATAAACTTACTCTGCCTAGAGGTGGCTTGCAAGACGTCAGGCATTTTGTAAACCAGCAAATGGATCCAGACCATGCAAAACTGGGATGGTCCTGTCTTTTCCTGTCTGTTAATTTTTCCACTATGAGAGTGTCCAAAACTCTCTGAAATAAAGGATTACTGTCTAGGGGTTCATAAAGTCATATTTTCATAGAACAGTTCATTCTGACAGGTAACTCCAGCAGGCATACAAGCTGTTCCATAAAATGTGATGTCCCTAATCTTAAAAACTTATTCTACATCCCAAAACCAAATGTTTATTTGTTTTTAGTAATGTTCTCAGTGCTGCTGTAGCCTAGAGTTTAGATCTGCTGCCTACCTCATTTATGAGATTGTAAACAAGTGAGACCCAGTTTGGGTTAGTGTTTAGCAAATTCTACTCAACCTTTTGCCACTAAATCACTGTACAAGTGTGAGCAAAACACTCACCTCTTCCTCTCCTCCTTATTCAAATTTACCCAGCTGATCACTTGCAATATGACTGTAACAGAGTGAAGATTAGCCCATTAATATGTACAGAAAATTCTGGAAGCCTTGCTGAATGGAGGTCAGAGCATGGATTCTGAGTGTAGAGATGAGATTTGAGTATTATTGCAAACTTTCTGGATGAAAAAAGTATGGAACGGTCCCCACGATTTTCTAGCCAGAACAGCTAGAAAGAAATGGGTATGGTCCCTACAGAAATCTGCATGGAGGTCACCCTGATGTAGTACTGATTTGCCAGGTCTGAGACAGATCCTTCTGGCTTTCTTCTGGGCTTCTTTTAATTGTGAAATATGCTGGGAAATTTAGGAAAATAGAAAAAATTACTTTCAACTT
Source organism: Falco punctatus (assembly GCF_963210335.1). Lineage (NCBI taxonomy): Eukaryota > Metazoa > Chordata > Aves > Falconiformes > Falconidae > Falco > Falco punctatus. The sequence goes on from NC_137587.1 coordinate 68,214,390, forward strand.
CACATTTAAAATTATAATAAGTAGTCATTTCTACATTAAAAATGCGTTTAACTTCACCATCTCTATTTCACTTGGTTCACATATTCAGGTTATTCCCTAAAGTTGTGAAAAAAAATGTTTTTAAATGAAAGTTCAGATTCTTAACTAATGATCAGCTACCAGGAACTAGGCCTTTTCAGAAAAACACAAATATACATCAAGTCAATGCCACTAGCAAGAGTCAGTAATTTAGGCACCCTGACTTTAGTGTAATTAGTATCAAAATTTTTTTTGCATTGTTTCAGAGATATTGAAGAACTATTTCCTCAAATGATGTTCGGACCATCAACAGAGGTTCCACATCTCTCCACTTCAGGCATCTCAACCGAGGGAGCCAAAAACTGGGTCAGGGCAACAGTCCAAAATTTCAGTGGTGAGCCTCCAAAATTCAAGACACTCAGGGAATGCATGCTGGGGAATAATATAAGAATGCTGGGAGGGGGGAAGTAAAGAGAAGGGAGTATTTAATTTGTATCCAATATTGAGATTTCAAAATTTGGTACTGTCAATTTGGAATTACACATGCTGTTTGTTTTAAATCCCTGTGAAAGCCAAGCCAGTTGCCTCTGAGCCTCAGACACTGTCTGAACCCATAGGTTCCTAACTTGCCACAAGGCAATCTGTATGCCTGGCTGCTTCGAATCAGCAGGCATGGGAAGTTTTTGGATGCCGGCTTTCGAGGAGTCTCCTCACTGGGTTACACTGGAACCTGGAATATGAGAATGTGGGTTGGCAAGAACCTGCATGTCTGGGAGCTGCCAAGCAGCCCCGGAGGCTTCCCAAACTTGGGCTCACCATCATCCCTTCTGATAGGATGGAGAAAACTGGGAAGCATATCTCAGCTCAAACCCTGAGAGTCTGGGAGCCAGGTCCCCTGAAACGTTCAGCCCTTGTTCCTGGGCAGCTGCTGCCAGGAGCTGTGAAGCAGCTGAGAGTTCAGAAACTCGAACTAGCCTCGGTGGAGGCACCTGGGGACTCTGCAGGTGGCCCCAGCCTCCGGCTGCGTGCCAGGCTGCCATTTGAGAGTAGTTTATCAGAGAAGTGGAGCCCTGAGGAGCTGTGCCTTGTATTTACATGGTTTTTAGGGCCTGGGCTCCTTGTCAGTGTGGAGGGGGGCAATGGTAGAGGCCGAGAAGTGTGACAGCCAAGTCTGTCCAGTGATGGAAAGTGAGAAACTGGAAATTTACCTGGATGCCACCCTGAGTCAGCCAAGTACGAAGCATCTCTACAAAGTACCTAGATGTGAACAAACGGCTGTCCTCTGACAAAAATATTCTGAGAATTTCTGACCAGGTCTGGTAGTAAACATCTCCAGGGTGTTACTTGTGCCTGATACAGGGCAAAAATTATTTGGGTACCTACCTGGTGCTCAGGGTGGAAAGATGAGGGAATGGAATAGTAAATTAAAGAGGTTGAAACAAAAGCTGCTGATGGTCTGAGTAGGGCTGACCAGGTCGAGTTAAACTGCCTCCGTGTGGAAACACGCCTTTCCACAGCGCAAACGGCAGCGGCAAGGGCCGCATGCATCCCACCCTGACCCAGGGCCCTCCGTCCCTTCCCCTCGCCGAGGGGCACTCTGTCACTCGTGTTTATTTTTGCTGCCTCCCCCTCGCTGGGCTGTATCCCGGGCACAGCTCTTTATCTTGCTTCTGGGCTCTCCCGCCCGCGCTAATCCTCCCTGCGAGCCCCCGGCCCCGCGGAGGACGAGCCCCCCGCGCTGCGGGGAGAGCGAGGGCCCAGGCGCGGGCGGGCAGAGCCGCGCCGCAGGGGGAGGACGCGCCTTCCCGCCGCGGCGGCCCTGAGGGGACCTTCCCGCCCTGCGCTGAGGGGGCTCGCGGCGGGAAGGCCGCGCGGAGGGAGGGAGGGAGGGAGAGACATAGAAAAGGGAGAGAGCGAGCGAGCGCCCCGTCCCGCCCGGGCAGCGGGGGCCTCTGTCGAGAGCGCGGGGGCCGCCGGCGGCGGGGAGGAGGGGGAGCGGAGTTCCCGGCGGGCCGGCCGCCTCCCCGCCCTCCCTTGGCGGCGTGAGTGAGCGTGTTTGGGAGGGAAGGAGGGGGTGGAAGCCGGGCCGGGGCAGCCAGCAGGCAATTTGCATGAGAGACAGACTGGGAATGAGCTGGAGTGGGTGCCTCTCCGCGCACACAGAGCGGGGCAGGAGGGGGAGGAGGGAGCTGCCGCCGCCGCCGCCGGGGAGAGGCGGCGAACTCCGGGCAAAGTTTGGTGCCGCGGGCCCGAGGCGCTGAGGCTCCGGCGGAGCAGCGCGGCGCCGGGCCAGGCCAGGCCACCGCCGCCCGGGGCCGGGCTTTGTGCTGCCCGCGGCGCGGCGGGGCCTGCGCGGAGCGGCGCGGGGGGCGGCGGGGCGAGCGCGGAGCCAGCGGCGGGGCCCTGCCGGGCGAGCCAGCATGTCCTCCATCCTGCCTTTCACTCCCCCCATCGTCAAGCGGCTCCTGGGCTGGAAGAAGGGGGAGCAGAACGGGCAGGAGGAGAAATGGTGCGAGAAGGCGGTGAAGAGCCTGGTGAAGAAGCTGAAGAAGACGGGGCAGCTGGACGAGCTGGAGAAGGCGATCACCACGCAGAACATCAACACCAAGTGCATCACCATCCCCAGGTAGAGCGGGTGCGCGGCGGCGGGGAGCACACAGAACGAAGGGCACAGCAGCCCCCCGCCCGCCTACCCCCGCGGCAGGGGGCGGCCGCGGGGTGCTCGGAGGCCCCTCGGTAGCAGCCCCCTGCCCGGGGGCTCGGCGTGCTCTGGCACAGCCTGCTAGAGGGCTTGCTTTGCTTTCCAGCTCCGCTGCACTTCGGTGCAGTGTTAGTCCGCTCCTGCATGCTCTATCCTGGCTCTATATATAGTTAAAAAAACCCAAACCCCAGCAAACTGGCTACAGATCTGGATTACTGTCTAGTAAGAGAGGAAGAAAGTAAGAGGGGAATGTAGGGGAGAAATATGTCTCCAGCCGAGATTAAAAAAAAAAAAAAAAGTTGGAAACGCTCTGGATTACAGTTATACTTACTGTGGACACTCATTGTCAAAACTTTCAGCGTGTTCTCTAGTACTGCTACATTAAGATTTTCTTTTGATTAATGTGTCAGGAAAATGGTTTTGTTTGGGTTGCTTGGTTTCTTCCATATTAGCTAGACAGATACTACTGTGAAGAGGTGATTTAGAGCCCTGCTGTGCATATGTTTTCAAATTACTTTTTAAATCGGGAATGCAAATGGCATAGCTGAAGGGGATTGTTTGGAGTGCAAAAAAAGCATGTGAGTGTGAATATAACTGATTTTTCCCTCCAGTTTTTGAATTAACATAGATTTTATTTTTAGCCTCCGTTCTGAGATCGACCCATAAGACCATTATAAATCATAAAAGACGTGTATGTAAGTGGCCCATCTAAGAAAAATTTTCTGAGTAACTTCCAGATAGCTGGCCACAAGTGGTGTTTTATTACTGAAGATCTGTTGATTTCTGTGAGCTCAGCCAGATGACTGCTGATTCTATTACTGATTGTTGTTTGAGGATACTTTTTTTTTAAAAACAAAGGCCAAAGTTCATCCCAAATATTTGAATGCTCCATAATTGTATGCTTCTGCGTGAGAAGATATCTCTGTGTGTGTGTATTCATGCTTCTCTCTCGCGCAAACAAATGTATGCTTTCTTGCTTGTCAGAATGATTTAATATGCAGTAGCTAATACAAAGCAGCATCTGTTGGATGAAAAAGTGAAGCAAGTAGCGTAGAAATGTGGATATTTGGAACTCCTAAAATTTTCTTCCAACAACTATTGTGTTTCTTTAAAGGAAAAATAAAGTCTCCTTATCTTTTTGGTGGTTGAATGACTGTGGCAAAGATTTTGGCCAGTAATACAAATAGACACCTCAGCCTTTGTTAGTTACTCTGGCTTTGCCTATTTGAAACAGCAATCAAAAACTGTAGAGCTACCACCCGATAAACATGCCTTAAAACATTTATTTTAAAATTCTTGGTAAGTGGTAAGCAGTGTGCTTTCCACATACATGATACCTTATTTAAACCACTTCCCTGAAATACTTAACCATTTCAAAAGAAGAAAATTTGCTTGAGCAGCCCTGCTGATGGGACCTGGGTATTGTGTCTAGCTGATGCTGACCTGTTAGGGAGCAGAGTGTGAAGCTTCTTGGTACTTCTTTTACTAGTAACAAGGTGGTTTAGATAGGGGAGGAAGGTTCTTATATTTTATAATTCAAAGGAAGCAAAGAGATGGCTGGAGTAACAGTGCTTTAATTTAGAAAAAGAACTTTAAAGCTTGGAAATAAGTGACAGCACAAGATAATATTTATGACTTGTGATATCTGCATGTCCAAAGACTGCCCTGGCTGTTCCTGCCATACAGAAGTGAGTTTCTGTTTCTCCTAGACCTTGCTCACTTAAAGAAAATCCGTACAAAAATTAAAACATTTCATGTTCATTTATGACACAGAGCTTGGAGCCTGCAGATCTTAAACCTTGGTGTGGGTGAAGTGTCAGCATATTTTGATGGTAGCTCCTTATGCCTTGGTACTAATTTTTTAAACATGACACTTTATATGTACTTTTACTGTTGTTTAGTATGTATATTACAGAGATCCAAATGAGTGTGGTTAGGTTAGTCTGTGCTGGACCTTCTGCAGCAGTATACTGAGAGGTTAATATCTATATATCAGAGATTGGGGAATGGTGTGGAAATGTGAAACAGCTTGTGTAGAAGTGGCAGAGCTGGAACTATAACCAGGCCTTGTGACTTTAAGAGCTGTGTCTTCTCAGGACTATGCTGTTTGTCCTAATGTATCTGTGAATCTGATTATCATGTCACTTGAAATTAGTGTTTGCAAGACAATTTTTATTTTTTATTTTTATTTTTATTTAATTTTTAGTTAGTTTGTTTGTTCTTTTTGAATAATTCTACTTATATCATTTTACTTTTTAGTGAAGTATGTTGGGAGGGGGAAAAAGGGGGGGAAAATGATCATTAAGGATTAGATCATGTTGTGCATTGTCTGTAATGCATCAGTAGACTGAATTACAGTGGAGCTATGCCAGTGATGACTCTGGCCCAGCAGGAGTAGGGTAAGTCCAAAATTAGCTGTTGTATCCATGAGACGAAGCAAGTTTCAGATGTAAAAGTGCTTGAGCTTTGCAGAAACATTGCTCATGGGAATAAGGGCTACACAGCAAATTCCTGTAGTGATCAGGTGGGATTGTTTTTAGAAAGAACAAGAAAAAAATTTTTTGTTGTAGGGCTAAGGAATTAGAATACCAATTTTATTTCTGCTGTCACTTATCTGCTTGGAACTGGAAATATACATACTACATTCTATCACGTGATGGATTATTAAACAATGAATAGTTTTATTTGCTTGTATACTTGTTCAGCGTGTATTACTTTTCTGAGTTCAGCATTTGTAAGATATGTGACAGACACCTCATGCCCCAGGTTTTCTGTTGGAAGGACCTGTGGCAGACAACAGAAGGCTGGAGAGACCTTCCAGTGTAACACTCTGCTGGCAGGATTTTTACTTCTTGTTTTTTTTCTGCTGGAGCAGAAAGTAATTTCCACCTGAAAAACCTACCAGTCTCAGACCATATGATTGTTTCTTGTGCCACAGTTACTAGTGCTCAACAGAATGGCATGTTCAGAGGACCTTCCTCCCTCCCTCATCTGATGCATGGCTGCCAAAGTCCGTCCTGCTCCAGAAGGGAGCTGCCGTTAAACCTCTGAGCACTAAGCTGGTGAGCTTCAGTGTCAGGAGCTGATCTAAGTGTGTTGTAGCAAGCTGAGTCTGCATGGCAGTAAGACCTTTTTTCATGCTGTATTCAGAGATAGAAGTTGAAAACACACATTCTTTTGCCCATTAGGATACATCCTTTGTAGCAGCTACGTTGATTTTGAAAACCCATCTTTAAGGATGGGCATTTTTACCACTTTCCAGACAAGCTTGAGGGTAGTGTGCCATTAGCACATACCCCAGCACAGCCAGGTGTCTGAGTTTGCAGCCTCTCTGCTTTGCTGTGACAGCAAGCTTAGGTCTACTCCAGCTGCCATCAGTTTTTTTTTTTAATTTTTGATGGCTCTATTCACTTCTGAGACCAAAAAGCATGGTAAGCATGGAATCTGATGGCAGCAAAGTCTGCAGCTGACATTACTACATACCTGCAGAACCCCATGGACTTCATCCTTGGGATAAAAGCAGTGAGTTTCTAATACCATTCCTGATCTGAAGAGAGGCCGTACTGTGCACCTCACAAACCGTCGGCATTTTACTCTAGAAATTAATTGCATTAGGCTGAACTGTGATGAGTGTTTAACTCTTAACCTATATAGGGGTCCGAACTGCAGAAGCCAGGAATGTTTGATGAGCACTTAGTAATTTCTAAAAGCTGTGCAATACAGGATGAGATAGTAAATGCTTTGTTTCGAGAGCTTTAGTGGTACTACATATATTAAGACATAAATCTCATGACATTTTGTAATATATTTTCATATGCATATTTCTCTTTTGAACCTACTACTGTATTTATTTTTTTTGTATCGCCAGTGGTTTTAGGGGAGCCAGGATTCTTGTATGTAAGGAACACCTTCTTTTAAGTGGTGTTTTTTTTTAATTTAGAAAATAGTTTTGAAGAGAAGTGGGTGTTATTTCTTCTGGAACTCATCTGATAAGGACAGAACGTACCAACTGCAATGGAAACATGGCACATACACTTCTTAAAAGCAGCTGAACAAGGTGTTCTTTACATGATTTACGTTTTGGTCGGGAAAACCAGGGATAATACATAAGTGATTTCAGGAACATCTTGGGTGTAAGCATACCATTTGTTGTGTTACTAGTTGACCACACACTAGAATTGACCATGTTCTTAGGATTGCCTTGATACCAGGAAAATATGAAAAACATAAATATAGTAAGTGTCAGAGGCTGTCTGCAAGACCATGAACTATATTCTTCTTTTGAGACTGGTGGCCATCTGTTTCAGAACTAAGCAAAGGGCCAATCATGGTTTTGTGTGTCCATGCACATAGTTGTATATATTTTAATGCCATTTTTAAACTACCTTGTTTTCAGTTTGTCCTGTCCCTGTGTGTGAGGAGCTTTAATATTGCATAGCTTTGTTTAAGAGTGTCTGCACTTTAAATTGACCTAACAGTAGCGCACTGGAGATGGTTACAGTACCATCCCTGTGTGCAAACAGTCTAGTGGCCATTATACTTGTTAGCTCCCCGTTGCCAGTAATTTTACTGCTACAAAACTGTGTCTGCTAACCTCAGTACTGACCTACCTTTGTGGGCAGGTTTTTACAGTCCTGTCCTAACCTTTGTGCTGGCACAAATGTGCTGCTAGCTGTACCCACATGAGCTAGTTTAGCTGTTGCGGTGATAGCTGCAGGATAGGCATGGCTTTACAAGCCTCTTTGTAACTAGCTTTTGTGGTTGTATGACTTTGCAGATTGAGTCTAAAGGTGAAAATACAGTTAGCATATGTAGGCCTTTAATCAGGTGTCCTTTCTGCTTGCAGTCCCACCTGACCGACAGTACCTTTCTCATCTTCCCCCTTTTCACCTCCCCAAAGGTCAGCCCCCACCCTCTTCAGACACAGAGGTTTCTCCTCCCCACAGCCCCTCCAAATTCTTCTCCCCACCCTTGCATCAGAGTTACTGCCTCTTAGATTCACCTGGATAATAGCGTGTGTAGTTGACTTTTAGTCCACACTATGCCATTTTAAGCAACAAAAAGCTACTGTTCAGATAATGATATTGATACAACCAGTGAGGGAGCAACTATGCATTCAGTTATGTTGGCAGAGATGAAGGAACTGATGAAAGGACGGAGGTTGGGAGAAAGCATTGCCCAGCATTGCAGCCTCTTCCTTCAAAGTAGCTGCTGCTGGAACAGCACGGCAGACCCAGCCCTTAGTAAGATGTCTTGTCAAATTTGTGATCTGTCTGTCAGCAGCCAATACAAATCAAAACCTTTTGTCAATATATATAATTATCTTTTTTACTGAGATGGGCGGGCCAGCTAACATTTTGCATTAGAACAGTGGTAAAACTCCTCTTGACTTGAAAGACAACACAGCAGTGTTTGTATAGAACATTGATGGGCTAAGGGGAAAATATGTATTTTACCATTTGTTGAGATGTTTTCAAATATTCATAGAGCTTGTCTTTATTTTTTCTTCTCCCCTTTCCCAAGAGACTAAAATATTTAAAATAGTTTCTGAAAGGACTCATGAGATTCTCATTATATTGTGTAGTAAGTGTTGATCTTTGTGAAATAAAATGTTTAAAATGGTTGCTTAACTTTTATAGTATTAGGAAAAGACCCTGAACATTGCAGTCATTTAAATATAATGAGAAATAAATGCAAAAAATTTATGAAATCAAGAAATACATACTGTACAGGATTATCACATCAGGGATCCAATTAAAATGAGTTCTTCTAATAAATATTGGTTTAATAATGTAAACTTGTGATTGCTATATTATTGCAACAAAAATAAAATTAACAAGATTTAATGGACTGAGCAGCTATTAATTTTCACTTGTTAATTTATTAGGAGCTTCTAATGCTGTTAGATGCACAGTAATACTATTATCCTAGATGAACTACTTCTTGCAATAAATAGGGCCAAACAGTGCTTGAATTAAATTGAAATCAGATTTTATTCCCAAATTATCTTTTTCCGTTTTTTATTTTTTGTATTATTATTACTTTTTCTAGCTTTCCTCTATTGAGTGCAATTAAATTTTCAGGGATGGGATGCCGCACTCTCTTCCAGTAAAGCTTATGAATAGTCCTAATTAACTTTTGTCCTTGTCTGCCTTGATGTGTTGTGTAAAAAGCTTTTTCCAGTCCAAAGCTGATTGTGTTGATTGGCAGTGAAGAGAGCAGACAGGAGCTAGGGGAATAAAGACAGGGCAGAGATTCTTGTCCAGACACTCTAGTTCTAGTAGGCCGACTCCACCAAGCTTAGCAAATGTTTGCTAATTACATTTTGTTACATGCAACTAGAGTCCAAGCATAAAGACAAGGAAGTTGTTAATAATTGGGCTCTTGTACTTGTCACTGTTAGCACAACTTTCTGTGTAACTGAAGAGACAATAATGTGTCAATTGTTGCAGTTAATACTGCTTTTAAAGATGTTTTGAAGCCTTTTAGACCTGATCCTCATTTGCGCACTCATCTAGCACTCATCTCTTTACCATAGCTGTCAGAACGGTGGGACTTGCCCTTAGGCAAGCAGGAAAGTTTGATTGCTACTGGTGCTGTGGCTCTGTAGAAACAGAATAAAAAGCCAGAGCTCACTCTTTCTGTATTAAAGGCTTGATCCTTTAGAAACATAGGTCACAAATGTGAGCAGGAACTTATGCATAGTAAGAGGGGCCTCATTAAAAACAAAAGAAAGAAAAGAAAAAAGAAAAAGGTAACCCTTCTCTTCAGAAGAGCCCAACCAAGTAAGAAACAGTAACGCCTTGCTTTTTAGAGGATCACCCAGAAATCGTGTGAGCTTCAGGATGGGAAATCTTCATCGTCAGCTAAGAAGCCTGTTAAACATAAGCTGCTGTAGCTACACTGTTTTGGATATCCAGATTTGCTCATTTATTGAGAAGATAGGTTTCTCTATCATATATGGCTATGTGCGGGGCAGACATACTTCAGGTCATTCAAAATGAGTAGGTCAGGAAATCTGTGGGATTGAGTGCCCCAGCAGTTGCTCCAAGTATTGAACTGTCATTCCTTTCTTGGCAGTGGGGAATCTCCACATGAGTGCTGATACTGGCCTTGCTTACATCAAGAGTGTGCTTCTGAAGTAGCAGATGTCAGTTGATAGGAGCACTGCAGAAAGGCCACTGGGAAGCATGGGTTAAAAATGGTAGTTGTTTGATTTTCAACCTGCTTGTGTTTGGAATTTCGCTATTCTATGAGGATTGAATTTGATTGCATTTTTAAAGTATTAGGAGCTGCTGTTGCTGTGGAAGACGTGATGAAATTATAAATCTCATTGGTAAGCCTGAGAGAATGTGTTTAAAAATCCAGTAAAACCTACCTATTAGAAATGTAACCTGTGTAAGTCTAGGAAAGGTGACTAAGTGATCTTGATGTATTTCATTTGTCACTAGACACACCTTTTCAGTTCAGCACTGAGGGTATGAGGGCAAAGAAGCTGCAGGTTTTGGGTAGCCGTGTGACTGGGCTCTGTGTGTGCCTGCCTTGCCTTAGGGCATTTGCACACTCACAACAGATGGTCTGTATGCCTGACCCCGTGAATGGGAGCATTAGCTTTTCTATCTGCGGAGGAATATGCATCAGTTTATGAAAAGTCAGGTGTGTGAATCCTGGAGAGAAGATTGCAGGGGACAAGGTGTCAGGAGAGTCAGTCTGTCAGCCTGGGGCCCTTGCTTCCTCCAGGCTTTGGGGTCCTCGGGAAGGAAAGTTTCAGGGTCAAGGTATTAAGTGGACTATCCTTAGCTCTCTTTGTAATTTTTAGTTATCTGGTCTGAAAAATTTATTAAGCTTTTGCTTAGGAAATAGCTTATTAAGCTTTTGCTTAGGAAAAGCTGGAGAGTATCTTTGAATTGGTGCTGTTCATTAATCATAATGTAATCTTTTTACAAAAGGAAGTCAAAACAAAAATTTCCTCCTTTGTGGTGAAGTAGCAGCCATCATTGGTTGAATGATGGATCCCGAAACTGACTCTTCTTTTTTCACATTAAAAGAGGAAAAACTTTGTCCTTCCTGTTCTAGTTGCTTGAACATGAAAAGAGAAATTCACTTACTCTTCACAGATGTAGAACAGTTAAAGTTCACAAAAATATTGGGCTTAGTAGAAGACATCTGTGGAACGTGAGAATGCCTCTTTGTTTTTGTGTTGAATGTGCAACTGTTGTTGCTTTATCTACTTAACAGCTAGAGAACACCATCTTCCCCAGATTTCCTCTCCCTTCATAACTGGATTTAAGTTGCTGTGTGGGAAGACAAAGACCCAACTACAAGCACCTTTAATTTTGTTATACTTGGAAAGACCAAATGTGGGTTTTTTCATAGGGATACAAAGTCTGTGGTTTCCATACATGTGGAACTATACAGGAAGGTCCTTTTCTTACCATTATTTGTTGAACAAATTGTTGTTCCCCTTCAGTCAGATGCATAGTCAATTTGTAGCAGACATGTAACAGTATCTGAAAAATTTTATCAGGCAAAGAGTGCTTTTTAAACTCTAAAAGAAAGGCTAACAAGCAGCTGGAGTCTGGATGTTTTCCCACTCTTTTTGCATTTATGTAGTTACATGGATTTTAGTAAATTTACTTTTGATTTACATGCAAGAGAAAGGAGAGCGAGGCCAACACAAGGAAGCAGTGAACTGAAAATGGAAAGTAGAGGTGTTTGTAGTTTGAATATTGTCAATTTTCCTCTTTTAAATTTAGGGGGTTTGGGGCTTCTGTGGGTTCTTCTTTTCAGGACTTGAAGCCTGCCCTCAGAGTCTGTGGGACCAGAGGGCTCCAGTCCCACAGGACTTGTCAGCCCTGGGCTGGAAATCTGGCGGGAAGCCAGGCAGGATTGAGCTGGAAGTTTATTGAAAATGATACTTCTCTGCAAAACATTTTGTTTTTGGAGGAGTTCTCGCTCTTGTTTCATTGAGGGTTTTCTGATGGGCATTGGTGTGGCTTGGCAGAGGCCCTCCATGTTTTGTAGCTGAGATAACACTGGCAGTGGGTTTGCCATTGGCGCTGGCTTCTGATCCTGTGCCTGTGCAGAAGACGGCATTTGGCTATTCTCACTGTGGATATTTTGTCTTTCTTTCTCTTTTTTTAACCAACTTGCATACTGATGGTGAAGCCTTTATAATGTACTAATGTACTTCTCCCTGAGCCCCCTTCCCACCTCCCCTGCTACACAGCTATACAAATACAGGAAGGAGCAGAGTTTCCTCTTGCATGGCCTAGATAAAGCCCACCCACAATTATAGGCCTTGAACGCAGAAGAGCACAAGGTCTGCTAATGACACCTACCCTTTCACAGTCAGCAGCCTGTTGGAGGAAAGGTCTAGAATATTTATTGATCTTGGCCTGGAACCTTCAAGCAAAACTCCAGTGAACTCTGGAGACCCTGGATTAATTACCTGGTGAGAGTTTCATGGGCTTGGAATGGTGAAACTTGCATGCAATTTGGGTAATCTTTTTCCATATCTGCTTCTTGGGCCTAAATTTACCTGACTTAACATAAGTTTCACCGTAAGTTAAACCTGTCTTATTGGCCTGTTTAATGTTATTGTTCTCTGTTCAAAATTTTATGGCTTTTTTTTTTTCCCCAGCCAGTGGAGTTTTTGCAGAAAATGACTGTTAGAATGGTAGAAAGTGGAAATCAGCTGATTTGAAATCACTGCATCAGAAACAAGCATTACAAAATAACTAAATGTATTTTTTTTCCAGAAGTAGATAATTACTGTCTGATTATCAAAGCTAATACTACTTTATAGCTGATTTCTGTCTCCAGTAAAAGTCTGCTGGCGGTCTGCAAACTGTCTTAAGCTTTGCGCTGAATTAGATGCCATAAATAACTTGTGTGTAGGCAGACAGCTGATCATTGAAGCTTTTTCCCAAATCTGGTTTTGCTTGTTTGGTGGAACTATAGGCTGAAAGTTCATCTGTAGAGTTACAATTACATATTTGTTTTTTGCAGTCATAACTGAATTAAGGTGTGTTTTCAGTTGTGGATTACTGCATAAGGAATGTATATCGTGGTTAGGGAAGACTGAAAACATCAGGTTTTGTTCCATACCACCATGTAACATTGAACAAAATCTTTAACCTGCTTGTACTCTTAACTACCTAGCAAATACAGTACCTGCCTCACAAGGATGTCAGAGAATTTAATAACAGTTGTGAAAAGCTCTTAAATTGAGAGGTAGAATGTTGAAAGCCCAATACCTTGGTACTTTAATAGGGCTTCTGCTGCTGTTCAGCACCTTGTTGGTACTAAGAAAGCAGTTTCAATTTTTTTTGGAAATGTCTTTGAAAATATGTAGGTGCTACATCAGTGAGAATATTAGAATTCCGTAGAAACTTTAACTGGGTTTGCATAATATTTATCTATTCATCTGTATGCTGGTGCCTCCTGTACACATGGAATATTTTGACTGGTTGATACACATCATATCACCGCAGTCTGCTACTGAGCTCAAGTTTGAAGTTTGTTAGCACAAGTCCAAGGGAAGCACTATACATGTAGCCTCATGTTTTCATTTAAGTAGTATTATATAACCATATGTGAATTTAATGCCATCCAAATACAAAATGTTAAATGAAATAAATGGGTCTGTCAAGCAGTTGTGATGTTCCTAGTGGACTTTTACAACCATGACTCACAGTAGCACAAGTTGGCAAAACGAAACTTTTCAGTGTCTTTTACTGAACATCTTAGCAGCCACTGAGAGTGCTGGGGGGGTCACATCTATTTGCTTTAAAACTCCTTTGCATCTGAAGAGTTCTGGTGAATTGTTCTGAAAGAGATGACTGAAAACTAATAGTTGGCCATCTGGCTGGAAACAACATCATTAATTAAGCTTTTTCTTTTAAGTCATTTACAAGTTTGAAATAAATGTTCTTTTCAAAGCTATTGAAGCAAGTTGAGTTTGAATTCTTGCTGTGGGGAAACAGTGTGTTTAATGTATCTCCTCAGTAAAATTGAGGATTGAGAAGTAATGCTACTTAGATTTCCTAAGAGCAAAACAACCTCTGGATTAGTCATTGTGTGTTCTAAATGGTTACTTGCTTTGAATGACAACAATTAAACTCCGATGCTGTCAGCTACTCCCATTTAAAAATAAATTAAAAAAAACCCTTTACTTTGCAATATTCATTGAGTCCTTTTAAAGACCTTTTCATTGTGGTTTTCCTACAGCCTGTGAAGGGCCCATGCACTATTGAAGGGGGAGCATTTCTGACCTCTCATTTTATACCATAGATCTTAAAGTCCTTTATAGCAGAAGGATTTTTGCCCCCTTTTGCTGATGGGGAGAGTGAAGTCCTGAGAACTCAGTTGACTTACCTGAGGTTCATGGGGGGCAGAGGCAAAGCAACATGTAGGGTGAAGATATCCTAAGGCCTGCTACAGTGTTCCATGCTCAAGGTAGAAGTGACATGACTTTTGAGAGTGCGTCTTCCCATGCTCTGGGTGGAAAACAGGCATCATTTTGAAAGCTGCTCTTCCTGCATTATACCAACAATTCATATCATATTCATGGTGTAGCATTGTTAATTATATTCATAAAACTAATTTTCAATTAAATACAAGAATTGACCTCTAGCATTTTAGAATCATGGGCTGATAGAGTGGTTTGAGTTGGAAGAGACCTTCAAAGATCACCTAGTCCAGCTCCCTGCCATGGCCAGGGACATCTTTTACTAGATCCGATTACGCAGAGCACTGTCCAACCTGACTTTGGACACTTCCATTGATGAAGCATTCACAACTTCTTTGGGCAACTTGCACACAAAGGAGGTATGAAAGTGCTGAGGATACACCTCCTTGGATACTTGAGAGATGGTGTTTCATTACGCTTGCATGTTTTCCAGACTTAACAGCTCCTTATTGTCTTGATTTTTCAGTACCTTAAGGGTACCTAATAACTGTTACTGGTATGTCTGAGGGCCAGAAGAACAAGCTTGAATTCAAACCTATCTGTAAGTATTGCAGTTCTTGATGATTGCACTTGGAGAATATATGTCTTAGGATATCAAAAGAACTGTATAGTCATTTAGATACATGGTATGGTGTACAGTCATGAAGGAGAAACCTTAAATTGTGTTCTGGTGTAAAAGAATAGTTTCATGTAAACATCCCCTTAGTTTCCTGCCCTTAGTTCTCCATTTTTTGCTAATGGTGTCGGTGCTGTGAAACATTGGTGTGCCAGGAACGAATAAACCCATATAAACAAGTGAAGGCCTTGGAAGTGATAGCTTGAAATTGAGTTTTGTAAGTCACTGCTTTGCATGCCAGGCTCTACTGGTTTGAAAGCCCTGTTAAGATAGCTACTTCTAAACAGGAATAAAAATAGACATTTGAGTGTTCTGATTTTAGAGAAAAAAAAAAAAAGGCATTTATTGGATTATGATTGGCTGATGACTTTGAAGCTGGAGACAGTTTTATATTACAGAGCTTCTCACTCTGCTTATTCTCTCAGTTCCTGTTCTCCCCTGCCCCCCCCCCCCCCCTTTTTTTTTTTTTCCTCTTTTCTTGCTTTCTATTTTTAGGATGGCATTTCAGAGTTTCTGCTGTACTGGCAGGCCAGCAATTCCAGAAGAAAAAGAAAGAGGAAAGGTGGGAGGTAGAGCTAATGAGCACTAATAGTCTGTTACTACTTTGGCTTTTGAGTGCTTATGCTCAAAGTTTATGTGTTTCCAATTTATCTGATAGTTGATGAAAGATCCGATTGAGCTTGAAACCATTGATTACATGCATTTTGACAGTCTTTGTGCACTTCAGTAGTAGAGAGGAAAAGTAGGAAGTTTAGGAATGGGGAGAGGCCATTGGAAGTTTTAGGACAATTGTGCATTTTTGTGTGTGTGTGTATATATTATTTTTTAAATATCTATATATATAAAAATAAAGACTTAGTAGAATTAGCTTCAGGTGGAAAATGGTATTCTAATTAATCATTCTGTGGAGAAAAAAAAGTATTGTAACTTCATTAAAAAAAAGTTAATAGTCTATTAACATTTGAACAAAATACGACTAGCCCTTGTTTAGTATGTACATGTGCCTACATAAATGAAATAATGGGATAATGTTTTTCCAGTCAGCTCTACTGCTGATCAGAGATTTGAGTTGCTTCAGAGGCATAAAAACAGGGAGAGGGAATTCCACAGGGATGGAGCAGTTAGTGTATATGGATGTGAAATTCCTCTACCCCTTACTGGTGAAGGGGCTGTGATGTTTTGTGGCCCTGCCAAAACTGTCCTGTGAGATGCAGCTGACCATAGACTCTGCGCTAATTTGTGACTTGCGTTCTCCTGTGTGTGTATGTGGTTTTCTTTGTTTGTTATGGAGTTGGGGTGGATTTTTTTGTTTAAATACTTTTTTTCTTCCTTGTGCTGCATCTGGGAACCTTAGACAACAGGGGAAGGTGGTTGGAGGGGAAAGAAAATGACAAAAATGTTCTTTTTTTTGAAAGCAAAACAGGCATTACTTGGTGTGACAATGTGTAAAACAATCCAGGCATAGGTGTTCTTGGTTTTGAAGCCTGAGTTGGATTTGATTTTTGTTATTAGTTCAGAAAATCACATGTTTTTTTTCACCTGTGTGAGTTCAGGGCTGTCATTTTTGCGCGTGCAGAGAATTTACATCACTTTGAGAGAATAACTGGGGAAGTGTAAAATACTTTCTTGCACTTTTGCTTTAGAATCACATCTTGATTTTACAAATCATATCATATTGCATCATTTAGGTTTGCAGTCACTGTGCTACTTGGAGCTATGGAATATTTTTCTAGGTTCATTTGAGGGTTGAGTGCTGTCAAAAACTGGCTAAAAGTTGGTCCAGTGTAACTGTGTATGTAATGTATTGCTATAAATTAAATCACTGAAGAATTGTTTTTAGAAGGCAAGGATTATTTCCAAACACAGGCCATAACTTTTCTACCAGTCATTCAGTAACTTAATTCCTGTCGGTTAAAAATTGTACCTCATATTGAGTTGGATCCAATGCTAGTTTACAGGATTATTTTTTTTTTTTTTTACTTTTTTTTTTTTAACGGCAAGTGAGGTTGTTACTCAAAGGAACTTAGCTTTTTTAGAAGAAACATGTATTTAGAATAAACAAGAGACAAACATGTTTCTTGTTTAGCAAAAACTGATACGTGTAGTTTGTTTTGTAGCTATCATGGGGACTGAGGTCTGCTGCTTAATCTGAAGTTGGCAGTTCTTTGGGAATGCAGTGTGCAGGCTTGCTCATAGGATAACCTTTCTCCAGTTTTGTTTTCTGCTGTTATCTCCTGGCACAAAAGTCTGGAGGAGGAGTAAGCGAAGTGTTTAAAATTTGCATAGGTTTGTATCTACTGCAGTGGTTTTCAGGGACTGTAGAAGAGGTGACTAATATGTGTGTGTGGTGCTGCAGTGTACGTGGATGAAACTGCTCATGCAGTCTTGTCTTTTGGGAATTTTTAAGTTTTCCACAGGGTGAAGAAGCTGAAAGCCACTGTGAATACATGCAGTTGGCTGGCAGATGCATCCAAGCCAGCTGTTGTAGCAAGTGGCATTATGTTGGTGGAAGGTGAGATAGCAATAACCCCCACTTTTATTTGTCAGTAATTTTTTTGTCTTGTAACCCCAGATATTTTCTTAATGTGCCAATAAATGGCAGAGTGGATTTGGATAGATTAGACATCTCAGGCTGTGCTTCTGTGTCTCATTAACATTGTTGGGAAGCCAAGTTAATTTTGACAGAAATGACAACTCCAAATATTCTCATTTCCATGTAATTTTATGCTATCATATCTCTACATATTATGGTAATGATATATCAGTAACATAATTATATTCTTGGTTTCTACTTCTACAAGCATAGTTCATGTTACCTACACACCACTGCAGGTCTGTTACTCACTGGATGAACTGCTTGACTTTGCAGAATGTGACTGTGAAGAAGTGTGGTGTTATCTCACATCCTACACCACTGAGTGGTAGTTTCTTGTCACTGTTGCTACCAGGGACTGTTCAATACAAGTTTGTGGCTTTACTAGCAGATAGGTATGTTGTGATTCCTTATTGAACAGGCATCTAACGACATGCAAAGCCATTACAGTTGGCGATTTGGTAACTGTGGTTACAAGGTGTCTCTGAAGTAACTAGAGCTGAAGATGCAGACTCCTTTATGCCTTTTGATGTCCCCTTCAAAGAGAAGACTAAATGATGTCTTATTGCATAAGGTAGGTGGCCTGTTGGTGGTCATGTCCTCTATTGAAGAACTTGAGCTCTGGAGATATTCTTAGTCTAGCACTTTTCCTGAGAGTTGAAAGCATTTTTCAGGCTCGAACAAGGTGTTACAACAAAGTGAATGTGGGTGCAAAACTGTCTGGGCATTGCTGGACTCCGCAGGGGTTTGGCATTCATCATGTGGAACGTGAGTAGCTGCGTGACCCTTATGCAACAAGTAAATGAGCAACCTTTGAAATACTCCTCCATCGTCTTAGCTGAGTCTGTCTCTGCAATTTGAGCATTTGTTAGCACACAGATAAGCTAATTGTACAAGAGACAACATTACCTGGCAATTGCCTAATCTTCCCATGTGCAATAGTCTGCTACCCAGATATGATGGACAATGCAGATGTGAAGTGTAACAACTTAATGGGACTCTTTACTGAAAATTAGCTAGATCACCACTGTGCATTTTGTCGGACACAAAAATATTTCAGAATATGGATGTGTAAATGTCGATGACAGTAATTGTGCCTAGAGTGTACTGAGTGAAAATATGCTTCTTAAAATCTGTTTCCTTTAAGTTACATCAAATCAAAATAATCTTGTATAATTTTAACATATTGTTGCCATCAGGTGGTGGTGTTCATATACATCTCTAATCAATGTAGCATTACTTTCCTTTTCTATTTGCCTTAGTTGAAGCCCTTCATGAGATTATTTTAGCTAAAATATCTCAGTCTGGCATTTTGTCTCTTCCTCTGCAGTGCACTAGCAATACTTAAAGTGATAGATCAGCACCTAATAAAAGTGGGATTATCTCTAAGCTGAAAATAAGTAGAAGGAGCCTACTGTGGAAATTACAGGGTTTGCTTGTCATTACTGATTCATTTTGTAATACTCGTAGTAACTTTCAGTGCAGTAATCAGCAAGGTGAGGGTCTGCAGAGAACTTTGTCACTAACTGTTTTTTACTATTTGTAAACTATTTAGACTTTGGCTGTTCAGACTGTTCAGATGATCTCTCCCTAATCATGCAAATATCACAAGCTGTTCAACTTCTTCATTTATTCTGTTGGAAAGGCAGAGGGGAAAAAACAGCCTTGTCTTGCACCCTGGAGGGATGCTATGCAAAATCAGTCTAAGGTTTCTGGGGCGGGAGCTGTGGAGTTTTCTATTCTTTTGTTTATTATACTTTGCTTTCTGTCATCTCTTAGCAAATAATGAATAACAGTAATAGTATGCTGCGAGACATGAAATCTGGAAGTGTTTATTACAATATGTGTGTGAACCATAGTCATCACCAGAACTTATTTTCTCACGGACTGGTCTAGTAACTGCCTGGGGGAAGAAGCTTATGGCTATCTTTGTAATAAGGTCTCTGGGACTCTGGTATTTCTGCTTCCCAGGTTCCCTCTGCACAGCAATTACTGTCCTTTCTGCAGTCAACACCTGTCTCTAATTTCCATTAGTAACAAAGGACTCTGCTTGCTGTATAAAGCCCTTTGCCATTTCTGTATGGAGTACTTTGCTTTTGCAGTCAAGGGCTAGGAAACACCATAAAAACAGATAAAAGCTAAGTAAAGCAGTTGCTGCAGTAGGCCTAAAGCAAGCATAAAAAGTAGTGAGGTTTTTGCTTCTTTCCCTTTGTGGTTTATTTTTGATATGGGGGAGGGGAGGGGTGTGAGTGGGGAAGATTCATCTCTAAGCATGAACACTGAAGTTTTGTTGATGTTTGTGCATGCTGTTTGTTGTGATTTGTATTGGGGTTTTGTTTGGTTTTTTTCATCTTCCCCTCCTTTAAGAACGTCTTTCTTTAAATTAAGATTTCCGTTATCTCAATCCTGCAGCGAGCTTCCCATGGTTGGCCCTGTGTCCATGTAGAGCTGTAGGAAGCCCTTTTGTCCTATGGACACTTAAGATGAGTAGTAGCAGTCCCACCAAATCCACACGTGCTCAAGGTCGGACATGTTCTGAAGAGTCTTGCCAGATTTGAGTCTCATCTTAAGTCAGTGGAACTAATCACACATCTAAGTCTAACCATACAATTCCCTTCCTAAAATCTGCAGCTGCTTGTTCGTGGCTATGGTTTTGCCTGGGGTGTTGCCAGATGCATACGTTTCTGAAGGAGCTGCTTTGCCTGCAGTAGTATTTCTTTAACTTTATTTTTCACTTCTCATAGCAGATCTGTTTAACAGTGCTGCTACATTGGCCTCTAAAGGCATGTTGGAGGGGATTGCTTGTAAAGTGATTTTTTCAGCTTGCAGTGACTGCAGTCTGCTTACTAAATATATATCTAGTATTATTCTTTGGGGTTTTAGAGAAAATGGAGCATGAGATAATTAGTTGAGCCTCCTTGTTTCTAGAAATCACATCTCTACTGCCAAGCAAGTGTAGAACAAAAGGGAGCATTCTGGGACTGAGTAAGTATGCAGGTTCATGTTACACCTCTGATTAGTCTAGTGGTAGATTGCCATTAAAAGGCATAATCCCATTTCTGTCTGTCTCTCTGTGAGTCTGCTACTTGCTTGTGCAGAGTTTACTGTAGTTCTCAAAGTGTTTTACTGTCTTTTTGGCAGCAAGATCACCCAGTCTAATATCTTGTAAGTTGTGCACTTCTAAATCAGATTTGTGGGTAGGGTTTTGACCTCTGTATTGAAATTAGTAATCTGTGCCTCCAAGAAATGCATCCTGTCTTCATTTAAAGATACCAAGACAGAGATTCCACTATGTTCTCAATTTTTTTTTCAACAGCTAATAATCTCCTCACGTTAGGGGGGGGAAAAAAAAAAAGGTACCATATTTCAGCTGCAGTTGACCTGGTGTCAGTGTACACCATTCCTGCATTATACCTCTCTTGGCTAGACTGAAGTATCCTTCAGTATTTATTCACTTTTTCCCCTTCAACAAACATACTCTTAACACTGCTGTGATTCAGTCGTCACTCGGCCATTGTTTTAATAAAAACAGTGAACTGAAATTCTCACATCTTTTATTTTAAAACCTTTTCTTTTGCCCTGAACTGGTTTTGCAGCTATATTTTTACCAAGATGTGCATAGCTAATTGCCTTATTGAAGTCTAAATGTACTGTTTTTAGAAAATTACCTTTTATCAACAAAAATTCTCCTCTAATAATGGAGTCAAACTAAATTTGAGAAGACCTTAAAACTAGACTGCCCAGAGTTGTGGTGGTCTTTCATTCTGCTGTGGTCTTCAAATTTTTTTCACTGTAGATACAGTTTACCCTGTACCTGCCTCTAGAAGTCCTCCACACCTCAGATGATGTTAAATTTTGTCCCATGGTGGGTTTTTTATTTTGTTCTGTGTGCCCTTATAGCTTGTACAGTTCTTCAAAGAAGCTTTCTGAAGAGAAGCTGTCCCCAGAAGCACAGCTTTTGGGTCTGCTTGCTTCAAGAGGGTAAAGGTGCTGACTTAGACTGAATTAGTCTGTGGTTTGCCCCATGATTTGAGAGGGATAGGAGAGAGCGTGTTGGAACATGGGTGTCCCCATGGCCTGACACTTCTGACTCTCTGGAAACAACTTCACAAATTCCTCTGTACAGGCAGTGGGAGGTGAGGCAGCTTGCCATGGACCTGACATCTGACTCAAGAGGCTTGATTCATTCCACCTGGAGAAGTCCTGCAATTATTTTTAATACTTCTGATTTTGCTTAGAAATAGTTTTGAATAGTATGGACTGTTGTAGGAAGGTGGGCAATTTGCCCAGGAAGATACCTGACAAAAGTTTCATTAAAAACCCATCACCTCTGTTGGAGTAGAACAGTGCCAGGTAGTGAACAAGCTCATGTGTGCTGTGCTTATGAACAACAGTGAAGCAAGTCAGAGTTTGGATTTGAGTGTGATTTCCATAATTTTATGAAAAATGGAAATCTAAGATCTATACTCTTTCCAATTTGTCTTTGTTTTTATTTCAAATGCTAGTATGATTTTACAGTTTCAGGAGGGGTGTGGGAATGGCATATATTAACAACAATACTTCAAGTATTTCTTTTATGGGTAAACTCAGGACAAAACAGTATCTTGTTGTTTCAAGCTATGCTTACCATTTCTGCCCTGAGGAGAAGAATATGATTACACAGCATATAAGGCTTGCTTGGACAAGCTGTAATGAATGTTAAATAACTGTTTGGTAGCAGTGCACGTGCTTTTAACTTAATAAATATACATTGTGGTAATGTTAGAGAAGACCTCAAGATTATAATTATTTGAAATACGCTTTGCAAGTGCTTAGCAAAGCAAACTAGTTTGTAGTCTCAGTGAGGAGCATACGCTCTAAGGAGATGCAAGGAATTTTCATTCACCCCATGTGGTTAAAACCAGCAGAAGACATCTGCCTGTCTTTTGGCATTAGCTACTTTGCAAGGGCTGTGTAGTGCTCACAGATGAGCACACTGAAAGTTGTTAAATACTTGCCCAAACTGGGACTTATGGTGGCATACTGATCTTCAGGTGGTTTAGGAATCCAAAGTTGGAGACCATTTGAGCAATGAGTCACCAGAATGGTGCTGAACAGAGACTGGTGTCCTGAGCTTCCTGCACCTGAAAAACTGCAATTCCAGGGAATAACCTGAAAGATACATTTTGACTGATAGATAGCTGATGCTGTTGCAAAGCTTAGAGACTTGGTGGGGTGATAGGGGGCTGTTTGGCTGTAGGCAAAAGGATGAGTAATTAGCATTCACCTTGAGTAGTTCTGAGGTGCAAAAGAAGCCTCCGGTGCCTGTTATTTCTTTTGGTTTTATAAAAGCTGAAGGGTCCCCCTCCAGTGTTATCAGTTTGGGTAGGAAAAAAGGGCTCTTAGTACTGAGCTGTGCGATGAAGGGTGATTGCCATTTTGTGGAATTTTTTCTTTGGTTTATTCTTGGTTTTAATCCAGTGCAGAATGAACTTTGACACTTTTGGGAAATTAAAAAGCAGATAGGATTATAAACTGTTGTGGTGGAAATTGTCAAAATGTGATTAATACTAGAAGATTTTTTTGGTATTGTGTGGACAGTCTCCAATGTAGAGCTGCAGTGTTAATTGTTGTAATGCAAACACTGTAGGCAAAATTTAAGGCTGTTCTAGTTCTGTTCAGGATTTCCTTGCAGTTTTGGAAAATCGTTAGACCCATTGTAATGGGCTGCTCGGATGGTCTCACAGTCTGTGAATTGACTACAAAATGTGTGGTAGCTGAGATGCCTTTTCAAAGTGTCAGACTCGGACTTCCTGGTCC
Organism: Falco punctatus; assembly: GCF_963210335.1. Classification (NCBI taxonomy): domain Eukaryota; kingdom Metazoa; phylum Chordata; class Aves; order Falconiformes; family Falconidae; genus Falco; species Falco punctatus. Next base: position 68,237,590 of record NC_137587.1, read on the forward strand.
TACTACCACCTGTAGCTTTGACCAGGCTTCATTCAGTAGGTCTAGAAAGCATGAAGAAATGTAGAAAATCTTCAAGCTCTGCCTAAACACTTTTTTCCTTTTTTTTTTTCTCCTTTTTTTCCCTTTTTTCCCCTTTTTTTCTTTTTTCTTTATTCTTTCTCTTTTTTCTTTCTTCTTTCTTTTCCTTCTTTCTTTCTCTTTTTTTTTTCCCTTTTTTTCTCTTTTTTTTTTTTTTTTTAGATGAAAAAGAGCTGATGGCCCTGGGGAAACCTGGAAACACATTAGCTGGAGGAAAGCTGTTTAAAATGGCAATGTGATTAATTTCCACTTCATTTCTTCAGCTAGAGTCAATACTTGGACAAGAGTTGCACCCTGGGAACCAAGCATTCAAATGCAGGCTGAGAAAAAAGGAGATTGCTTGCATACCTTTTGGCTTGTTTCTGCTCAAAATAGCACATACAAATGGAAATTGGTGCCCAGCTTCTGCTAACTGGGCCCTAAGTGGGCCCTGTTCTTTCTCTCAGTGGTGGGAGGACTGTTAAGGCCCCTTCTTAGGTAAACCTATAGTATGTTGTGCATTTAGTCATGTTTCATTTCTCTGGGGAAATTTTTGGGGTGTCCTGTTTCTGTTCAGGGTCTTTCAGACGGAAATGAGAGCACACTCAGGGTATAATACATGGACAAGGAGGAAGCGCTCAAGCGTTTTCTGAAGCTCTGAATTTCCTGGGCATACGTATGCCATAGCTTGTGGGAGCACCAGTGCTTTGTGGGAGCATATTCCTTACTATTAATTCTCTGTATAGCACATGAGCCCGTTTCCTGTCGGCAAGCTGTTCCCCGCAGGGAAAAGATGTGGTTTAAAAGCAGCCTGCCATTGCATTCCAGGGCAATATTCAGCCAGCTCCCAGCTGCCCTCTTTCCCAGACACTCTTCAGATCTAAGCAGGGGATAGGATGCAAACGGGATGAATTGCATTTGTGGTAGCAATAGGCCATTTCCAGCCACCATCTTTCCTAGAGAAAGTTTGCCCTCTGCCGCATGAAAGGGAAGGAGGGTGGTGAGGTTTGGGCCACTTGGGTCTTGGTTGAGCAGCCTGGGGTGGGAAGCACAATGTGTGTGTCAGCTTCCTCTTCAAGAGAATGTCCAGACTCATCATGTGCTGTGGCAAAATTTATGGGATACTCAGATGTACAGGTTTTTTGGTTTTTGAAAGAAGGATCAGCTTGCAAAACATTAGATGTTGATGCCAGATGTATTTGGATGTGGTTTGCTTTGTTCTTAAACAATAGACAGTTTTAAAGAAAGAGGAGTATTACTTGTGCCCATATGTCCCATTGTTTCCATCATGGGTATAATCCTGGCTACAGAGTTCAGCATTATCATGCTGATTCTGGTTTTAGCAACTCATATTGTCATGCAGTTTGTGGAATCTTTGATCTTTTTGCTTCTTTTCTGATCAAATCTGAAATTTGCATCCTGTGCATGCTTTTGTGAAGCAGTTCTGAAGGAGTAAATTCCATCACTGCACACCTACTAGGTGTTGGGTATAAGCATTTAGTTAGTTCTGCATATTTCTGTCATAGTTTTCCATGGCCCTGTATTTTACCCACAGTGATTTCAAAGGGAAACAATATGCAGGTTTTTTAAAAAACATGTCTAACGGCAGACCAACAGCATGCGTTTGAAAATAATATTCTGAATACTCTGTTGAAAAAGAATCAAGAAATCCTCCTGAGTGACTCTGGCTGTTAGTATAAGCTAAGCATCTCTTTCTTCCATGAGGCTAGTTAAGAGGTACTTTGAAAATGCTAGCAAGCATTCAGGAGATCATGCAGATGTGGGTCATTTAGCGTTCTTTTATTTGGAATTCTCAGGTCTTAATTTAACAGATATCAATTAGTATCTTTCACCTCTCTCTGAAAAGCAGGGCTGACTGCTGAATTTAAATAAACAGATACTGTAACACAATTTCCTGGCTGTGTGAACAAAGCTTGAAAAACTAAGAGTAATGAAACCATAATTGGATTAAATATATTATTTTACTGTTGGGAATATGGATAAAATTTGTCTTTCAATAGTTTTGTTTTGACCATGCTAGTTAAAGATCCTAGGCTGATGTCTTGTGTTACAATGGGTTGAATAGCAGATGGCAACTATGGATGTGTAAATTAGCTAGCAGCTGACATTACTTGGAGAGCTATTGATTGTGTTGGTAGCATTATATGAGGGTAAGTGCTAGATACTCAGTCAATCAATAAGGGGAGAATAGAATTTACTTGGAATCATTTCATTAAGTTAACCCATCAAGAGTTCTTACAGCTATCCAGTTACACAGCAAAACTTTTTTTCAGGTGGTTTATTTTGGGTTTTGTTTAGTTCCTTGCCCCCAGCCCCCCACCCCAGCTTGTTGTTTTGAAAACTAGACTCTGATTCTTTATGGACAAAAATTCCTAGGCTTCACAGTGGTAGCAAAGACTTTTATTTTTAATTATTTTGTCCTTATTTTCTGGACTATTCACATTCAGGCACGCAAAAGTGAGGGATGGAGAGTGGGCCAAACATTCCCATCAGAAGATTCCTCCCATCTTTCTTTCTCTTGAGCAATTTTTCAGTGACATGGGAGTGGTGGTGACAGGTTTTGCAGAAAGTAACATCCGGTTTCCTTGGCCAACAGAGTACTAAATGTGATTCAAGGTTTTTCAGGGAAACAATGGATTTAGCAATACAGGATTATCATATTGGCTCAATAACTTGGGTACCTGCCTTGGATCATAGCTGACGTGATGCATCATAGGAGTTTCCAGTCCTTCCCGTAAAGATCTTGGCAAAGCTAGCAGCAAAAGAAAAGAAAGTCTGTGCCTTGATACAGTGCACAGCCTAGGATGATTGACTACCTTCTACAGCAAAAAAATGACTTGATTTTTAGTAATTTTTTTACTCAATTACCTAAAATGGCCATCCCATTTTTAAATCTATCTTTAGTATTGGGGTTACTGGGCTAATTTATTTTTTTTTTTTAAATCCTCAGAATTATGGAAGTCCACTCAAGGTAAGGCATAACATGAGTGGAGTAGAGCAGCAAACCCAAAGCACTGGTCTGTTTTCCCCAGCCTACTAAATAAATAGATGTGCAGCTTGTGGTCCAACAGTATTTGGATGGTGATGCTTTACTCTGTGACTGCTCCACAGCTGGAAATGTTGCATTAACACTGGATAAAAGGAAAATACAGGACTTAAGTTCAAAAGAGATATCAGGCTTCCTGAGAAAGATCTTCAAATCCAGCTGCTGCCGGATAGGTGACCAACCTGCAAATTACTGTTGTGTGGTTTAAAACTTTTCTACCAGGTGCTCCCTGTTCAACCCTGGGAAATCTGGAGGGTAAGCATTGTGCAGAATATTAACATTTGCAAGACACTGAGGTGAGGCTTTTGTTACCATCTCCGTCCCATGTCACAGGTTCAACTGTCTCTGCTGGCTTGGAGCTGAATGAAGCAAATGGAAGTTGAGACTGGACTCTGGACTTCCATGTTAGGTCAAGAAGTGATTTTAAACATAAGCAATTTATCTGCATATTGTTGAGAATTTATTTGTGGCTTGATTTTATTGTTTGGAAATATTTCTGGTTTCACTCCAAGGGAACTGGTTTCCTGGGGGTCCTTTGCTTTCTGTGGTTCCACTGTCCAAAATTGCTTCTGCAGCTGCCGGAGGCTGTGTGAGCCTTCCATGCTCTCCAGCCAGAGATGCTATTCCTTTCTCAGGGTATTTCTCCAGTTTTAGCCTGGAGCAGCTGTGTGTGCTGCCCCATTCCCTAGAGCCGTATTATATCTAGCAGTGCAAGGAGGCCTCGCTGGGGTAGATGGGCAAAGCAGTGAGAAATGGGATCAGTACTGCAAGAAAACTGCTGCAGACGTGGCGACTGGGTTCCGCTCCCTCCTGCACAAGTAGGGGCCCCAAGCCTGGCACAGCAGACTGAAGTTTCTCCTGGTACAGCAGCCCAAATCCAGCCTGTCTGG